>NC_080466.1:29815000-30115000 GCF_030265055.1 Doryrhamphus excisus
AAGCTTGGTCTCCAAGCTCCAAAGAGCAGATTGTTTTACCATTTTTACAGTCGTAGTATTTCCTCAGGAGGAAAGTGTATCCAAGACAGAAAAGACTGCGACATTCAGTCACATGGAGGCGGACAGTTTCCCATCAAACGTGCTCCGAGACACAATGAAACATTAATGGCGTGGATGCTGCTGTCTCCTGATGATGCACAGTTTCCAGGGCCTTGCAGAAAGCAATTGGATCGAGCACACAGGTGTCGGTGTACATTACAATGGTCAGCTTTGCTACGTGGTCACATGGTTCAATATGTCACCTGCGGGTTGTCAGAAATAATTGTTCTTGGGGGAATAAGTAAAATCCACCCCTCGTTTTTTTTTTATGGGGGAGGCGGTGGAGATGTGGTTGCTATGATGCAGCCATCGTGCATATTGTTCATGTCTTTTTGTGTGTTGTTAGATAATTGTCTAATTAGTTTAATCTTGTTTTATTCTGCCCTTAGGTATCAACCAATCATGTCCTTGCTTAATTGTATCATCCCGAGCTGTCTCTTCTTCTGTAAGTAGTCCTCGTCACGTTCTTGTCATTTAATGTTGTATCGTTGTGTTGCCTGTCGTGTTGCCGGTGGCATTTGCATGCCTTGTATTTGCTTGCCTTTTCACATTTGCTCATTATTAGCTCCGCTGACAATGTTCATGTGACAGTTACATTTTTATACTGGAAAGATTTGGCAAAATGCTAATCTGTCTATCCATTCACATATACTCATAATGGAGATATTTCCTTCTTTTCATACAACATAATAGAATAGCGGGGCTGCACGGCGGTCGAGTGGTTAGCGCACAGACCTCACAGCTAGGAGACCCAAGTGCAATCCCACCCTCAGTTTGCATGTTCTCCCCGTGCATGCGTGGGTTTTCTCCGGGTACTCCGTTTTCCTCCCACATTCCCAAAACATGCTAGGTTAATTGGCGACTCCAAATTGTCCATAGGTATGAATGTGAGTGTGAATGGTTGTTTGTCTATATGTGCCCTGTGATTGGCTGGCCACCAGTCCAGGGTGTACCCCGCCGCTCACCCGAATACAGCTGGGATAGGCTCCAGCACCCCTTGCGACCCTCGTGAGGATAAGCGGTAGAAAATGAATGAATGAATGAATAATTGAATAGCATGATAGTGGTAAGTGTTTACAGTATGTGTCTGAAAAGCCCTGAAAATGGCTAAAAATGCTATAATGGTAATATTAGCATGCTATAAACGTTACCATGCTAACACCTAGCATGTCAGTGGTAAGTGTTTATATATGTGTTTACTCATGAAAATAGCAAATAGCAAACTTCAAAAATGCTAGTATGCTAACATTCTAATATGATACCGTTTGCATGTTAACACCATGATGCAGTGTTTGTGACATAAAAAGAAAACTGCCAAAAAAGGTTTATTTGTATTTCTAAACATATTCATCTTCCAGCATTGGATCCATTTTAAAATAACGTGGCAACAGGTACAGCCTGACCAGTGTTTGATCACAATAAATAAATGTGGGTGTTAGCAGACTTAATAGCTCCGTCTGATTAGGAGTACAGACAACATGAGTCTGTTTATCTCTGTGTCAGCACAGTCAGCATCCATCAAGGAAGATGATTGAACAGACGGCTCTTCCCATTCATCCATTCTCTATCATTAGGATGTGACACCCCCAAAAGACAGATAGACACTCCCACATTAACGAGATGACCTTGTGTATTTCCAGTAACATGGCCACAGCTTGGAAGTAGACCTGAACCTTTATTACTCAAAGGCAGGAGGATCTCCAAGGAGTGTTAAATAAAACAAATTAAAATCATGAATGGTGATCATTAGCAATGAGTTAATTACTGTGAAAAAATCAATTCATCATTTAGACTCTCCAACAGGCTAATGTTGGCATATTTTACGAGAAACTTCATTAAGGAGAACCTCATCTGCCTTACGTGTGTCTTTTTTGGAAGTTATATGCACTCGTCCCTGCCTGATGAGATTTTAATGATCAGTAATCACATCGGAAATTGACTACGCGAGAGCACACATGCAAAACACTGTGCAGGATGACGGTGAGTTCAAGTGTTTATCAGAGACGTGTCATGTTTACTCCGAAGACTGATTGGAGCTGTTTACCGTTCCTAGTAATCACCGTGGTCGGTTACAAATCAGCGCTAGTGCTGTTGCCGGTCCTGGTTGCTGTGCATAATGTACAAATCAAAGTGTATGCACTTTTTATTGCCATATTCAGTGGGGACCAATAAAAGTTGTGAGTACAAAGTGTCAATCAACAGATAAGGGCATGCAATTAATTAGCAAAGATTGCAGTTAGCGATAGTTCACTTCATACTAATCTAATTGTGCCAAAGCTTCCTTGTAATATGCTAACGATCACATTGGTGGGCGGGATTAAACTGCATTCATAATTAGAGGTGGGCGATACTACAGATTTTGGTATCAGTTCTGTTGGATATTATTATCACATCGTTAGATTCACTCGCTATTAGTTCAGTCTATAGCACGGGTTGCACAACACTTAGATATGACTCATAGACAACAGGTGCATTGGTCTCGCTAACACACAACACACAAGCTTAACTTTCACTTTCAGGGGAGTAGGGAGGAGTAGCGGTTCTACGCCTGGTTTCTACCCCTGGTCCTAAGGGTATGTTGGAGCCTATCCCAGCTGCCTTTGGAGTCATCAGTTAACCGAGCATGTTTTTGGAATGTGGGAGGAAACCGGAGTACCCGGGTAAAAACCATGTACGCACGGGAAGAACTAGCAGAAATTGGAACCCAGATCTTCCCAATCTCCTTGATCAAATCTTCATTCATTCATTTTCTACCGCTTTTCCTCACAAGGGTCGTGGTGGTGCTGGAGCCTATCCCAGCTGTCTTCGGGCGAGAGGCCGGGTACACCCTGGACTGGTGGCCAGCCAATCACAGGGCACATATAGACAAACAACCATTCACACTCACATTCATACCTATGGACAATTTGGAGTCGCTAATTAACCTAGCATGTTTTTGGAATGTGGGAGGAAACTGGAGTACCCGGAGAAAACCCACGCGTGCACAGGGAGAACATGCAAACTCCACACAGAGATGGCCGAGGGTGAAATTGAACACTGGTCTCCTAGCTGTGAGGTCTGCGCGTTAACCAACTCGACCGCCGTGCCGCCCTGATCCAATCTTAATATTTACTAATAACAGTTCAGAATATGAACGGTTCTTCAGAATACGAATCATTCTTCAGAACACAAATGGGCCCTTCAGAACACGGACAGTTCTTCAGAACATTGGCGTTGTAGTTAGAGTTCCATTTCATGAACACCTTGTTCGATTCATTGTGTGACGTCACTGCAAGTTCAACTTTGATTATTGCTTGCCTGATGAAAGAGCCTATTACTAAGCTAAAGTACCTCCTATTTTTCATATTGTGGGTCAGAGTTAATTGTCATGGCAAAGCTTCGCCTGACAGTGCAGAACAAAAAACGTCAAAATCACAGAGTCTCTATGAAAACAGGCAATTAAATCCAAATTGGAGCCTTGGAAGTCACAATATTAGTAAAGGATGAGGAATGAAATGGACCCCTAATGACTAATTTTAGAATCCTGCAGAAAAAACATGAGACATTTAAGGTACAGGCAAAAAAAAGGGTGAATTTTCACCAATGGTTTCCCTCTTTATAGTCTTGCCATCGTGTTATACTGAACAAGATGAATTTCCATACATTGTATCCCAGCACTTCAGATTATGATGTAGGCTGTTGTCATCTCTCGCTTCTGGTTCTCATTTCTGAATCAACCTGCTGCTGCTCGTTTTCATGTACATTTACGTTTCGCTCCGCGCCGAGCCGCCTTTGGCGTGTGATGTGTCGTGCTCAATGAATATTAACGACCCCCTCCATTTTTCAGTACCGTAAAGGTAATTTTCATCCCCTACGCTAACATCCGCAGGCCTCCACCTCTATCTCACTGCCCACCCAAACCCCCATCACTGACGCATAAGCTATAAAATCTGAGCACTCGGTCGATGACACACAAGGGCATCTTGGCGAACACAAGGAATGGGACATAAACGATCATATGTCGACAATGCAAAACTAATTGTTTCATTATTAGGAAAAACCCTGTGAATTAAAATTAATTAGTTAATTCATTTTCTACCGCTTTTCCTCACGAGGGTTGCGGAAGGTGCTGGAGCCTATCCCAGCTGTCTTCAGGCGAGAGGCGGGGTACACCCTGGACTGGTGGCCAGCCAATCACAGGGCACATATAGACAAACAACCATTCACACTCACATTCATACCTATGGACAATTTGGAGTCGCTAATTAACCTAGCATGTTTTTGGAATGTTGGAGGAAACCGTAGTACCCGGAGAAATCCCACACATGCACGGGGAGAACATGCAAACCCCATGTGTGGAATTGAACCCTTGTCTCCTAGCTGTGATGTCTGCGTGCTAACCACTCGACCACCGTGCAGCCTCAATTAAAATAATTTGGTAAAAAATTATATGTTTTTCTCTTTTTGCAAATTACAAATGCTGCAATGGGGAGTGGATTAGGTATCTCTTTGCCCAGGAACATTAAAGTTCTTATAAAGAGGCCAAATCAATACTCTGGACAGGTTTAATGTATCACAATGATGTTTAAAGAAAACAGGGCCATACCTCAGTGCAGCAGAATCATGTGCCAAATCCCTGTGCTTTAATTCACAGGCTGGTGGTTCTTAAAAAGTAATTGGTTTTCCTTTAATTAAGGGCTACCAGCCATTGTTATTCTTTACAATTGCTACTACTGCTACTGAGCTATTTGTTGAATGTGCTGAACTTTACATTTTGTCTGACTAGCTTGATGTTGCGATACTGCAGTGTTTACTTTGCATTTTGACAGCCAGAATCGGTGTTTAAAAAAAACAAAAAACTTAAACTACATTAGGAAAGCAGGAAGTGAACAAATGTAACAGTTACTGATTGTAAAAGTACCAGATGGAGGGGTAGGATTTAATAAGCTTTGCTTCTTCCTACTCCTTTCGGACATGTGGAACTGTGAACTGATTATGTGATCAGCGCATGTAGACAAGAGATTGGAATATTCCTTTCCATCGATACCATTGTTTTCGGAAAAGTCATTCGGAAAGAAGAAAAACTCCTCATGGAAACGTGGCTACTGTTTAGAGCATAGAAAGCAAGGGTGACATTTCAATTGTATGGTTACTAGAGTAAGCCGTTAGGGGGTCCTGTCCTACATTTGCAACCTTTCAGACTTAGGTGTGTTTAAAATGCTCTATTGTTGTTCTACAAGATGAGTTTTTGGAGTTATCCTTGCTTTCACTTTTATGCCACTCCTGAATCTTGTGAACGGTCAAGTTGGAGAACTTCACAGGAAGATCTTCAGGAAGGTGTATGGCGGTAATCAATGCTGCTTAGTGCCGTTTGTCCAAGGGGGGGCTCTTCAATTAAAACTGAGAAAGATCCGTTCATGCAAATATGTTCACAGCGAAGGTCCAAACCTCATTTTGTCATCAAACAGACTCGCTTAATAACAAATAATAATTTAATACATGTTACAGTACATCTTCTATTGAAGTTTCAGAGACATTAAGTTATTTTTACTGCTACAACTTTTAGAAAACCACATATTTTATTATAAACGTTCAAAGCAGTCAAGCCTTTTTTTTACACTGGCTTAGACCGCAATGAGTGCATGTGTGAATATGAATAGAAATATAAATATTCATATAAGTGGTTTGCATTGGGCTTTCGTTCAGGAATTGGTGAATAAACATTGCCTAATTGAAACTGGAAACAAAGAACGTCATGCAATATATAAGCATACTTAGTTATTCTGCATTGAATAAGAACCAGTCTATAACATTTGGTGTACCAAAGTTGTGCCTTATAAAACGAATTTCCACCTTTAGACGAGGCTCTTTTGTCCCCCAAATCACACATATCACACACAAAGTAATCTTTTTTTTTTCCAACTGAGTCATCACTTTATAGATTTTTCCATTAAATACCTCTTTCAGTACTTCTCCTTTGGGTGCAGTAGCTTTGAGGCTAAAAACAACCCCCCAACCACCAAGAATATGTTCTCCTCTGATTCAATTATATAACTCATTTAAATCAACTATATAAAAGTGCCAGCCACTGCTCAGTTCTTTTATGCGGTGCCTTGCTCATGTCTGCTCACAGCAATCGTCACCAAAAAAAAATAAAAAAGGATGATTGTTTTAATTCCCCTGAATTGTGATGAACATCATTTCCAGTCATAGAATTTCAATTAGACTGAGTGAGATGTTCAGTACTCGCTAAATGTACTGCAAAAAAGGGGTAGTAAGGATAATTCATAATGCCGCCTACAGAGAACATACTAACTCCTTATTTCTAAAATCGCAAATACTTAAACTTGCTGAGTTCATCTTCTAAAATAAAAATAAGCTAAAGCTAATAAGCTAAAATAATGCATAAGGCTAAAAATAACCAATTAGTTAAAAATGTCATCCAATACTTCTCCACAAGAGAGGAGAAATATGATCTCAGGGAAGAACTACATTTGAAACGCTACGTTAAAAAGCCATAGCATTTCAGTATGTGGAATCAAACTATGGAATGGATTGAGTAAGGAAATCAAACACTGCATATTGACACTTACTATGGTACCCATTATGTCATTGGATGCTCATATCACCTCGTACTTCGGTATGTGACAAATTTTAAAAAAGAAAGAAAAAAAAGAAAACAATTAACTATGTTAAACTACGTATATTAGGAAAGCAGGAAGTGAACAAATGTAACTGATTGTAAAAGTACCAGATGGAGCGGTAGGATTTAATAATGATGTCTGTTATAAGTAGAACATTTTGTCACATTGGCTGCATGTGCATGTGTGGGTGTGTTTGCTGGGATTACAAATGTCCCTGAATGCAGCAAGTGTCCAAGTGTCCAAGGAGCTATGTGAATGCACATTTTTTGAAAAAGCTGGAGCAGCACTGACTGGAATAATTCCATGATGATGATATTGTTTATGCTGTACGTGCAGTTCAAGTCAAAGACTGTGGTGCACAACTGTGGTGCCCTGGTCTCAGTTCGTAGTAAACCTCATAGTCTTCCTCATTAGCAAAGTCCACTATGGTTGCATGGGTTGCATGGTTGCATGTAGCATTGCAGAAACAGGCCATACCCTGTGCAGTACATGGATCTCTCTTTCATTATGCTAATTCTGCAGCCTTTAGCTGCTCCTCATGTGGGAGGACCTCAAGCTCTGCATGACTGCACCGCTTCCAACACTTTGCGTTCCAGCTTCATTACGCATGCTGGGTGCAGGTAACTCATTTAGCAATCAGAACAACCTCCTGGGGCTGCCTGAGCTGAATATATGTTGCCTTATGGCAACTCGCAGGTAAAAACATTGTTCACACATCATTGCTTCATTTGATGAGTGCAATATTGAGCCAAATGAATGCTGGTGATAGCTCAGAACATTTAGAATCTGTAGTGCCTTTTAATAGAAAACATGCTTGCAACTCAGAATATAATGTTTACAACTAGCTGGTTACCACATAGAGTTATGTATCTAAGCAATGGGAAGATGTTTTGGATTCCCATGGAGCTAGAGACCTACATCATGGTCACTGCTCCATTGTTTTGTCAACAAAGCGCAATTCCATAATATCGGATTCTCTAATAGTCATGCAATGACATCCAACGCTAATAACATTTTTAGTACAGTTTACTAGGCGGCACGGTGGTCGAGTGGTTAGCGTGCAGACCTCACAGCTAGGAGACCAGGGTTCAATTCCACCCTCGGCCATCTCCAAATTGTCCATAGGTATGAATGTGAGTGTGAATGGTTGTTTGTCTATATGTGCCCTGTGATTGGCTGGCGACCAGTCCAGGGTGTACCCCGCCTCTCGCCTGAAGACAGCTGGGATAGGCTCCAGCGACCCTCGTGAGGATAAGCGGGAGAAAATGAATTAATTAATTAATTTTAGAGCCCTCTAGACATGAAGTAACACCCCTATAGTGAACTTTATACTCATATTACCCAATATAGTAGACATAATAAGAGAAAATAAGATGGTTTTACGCTGCATGGCGGACGAGTGATTAGCGCGAGGGCCTCACAGCTAGGAGACCCGAGTTCAATTTCACCCTCGGCCATCTCTGTATGGAGTTTGCATGTTCTCCCCGTGCATGCGTGGGTTTTCTCCGGGTACTCCAGTTTCCTCGCACATTCCAAAAACATGCTAGGTTAATTAGCAACTCCAAATTGTCCATAGGTATGAATGTGAGTGTGAATGGTTGTTTGTCTATATGTGCACTGTGATTGGCTGTGTACAGGGTGTACCCCGCCTCTCGCCCGAAGACAGCTGGGATAGGCTCCAGCACCCCCTGTGACCCTCATGAGGAAAAGCGGTAGAAAATGAATGAATGAATGAGTCTCACCTCACTTAGAACCCCATTAAGATCCAAAGGCACACAATGTAATTTTTGGCCATTTTTCAACTGGTCCTAAAATTTTGGATCGTGAGTGCCTAAAAAAAGACACACAGTCATATAGACGGAGCTTAATCCTCCAGGACAACATGTTCTGGTGAATTTGCAGCTCTATTTATTTCTGTGCAGCTGGCTCAGGGCCCCAATTCCAGGGTTAACAAGGCCTGCATGAGGCCACACTCTCCCCAGGGATGGAAGCTTCTGGCTGGGCTACAATAAAAGATGAGAACCGGTTGTGTACGTCCGTAAACACGTGCGCAAGTAAACGTGTGTGTTACAAATGACGCACAATTGGATTGTTCTTACTGACTTTGGAATCTAGATCTTATTGATTCTTTCCTGCCAAACTGGGCTAAAGTCTTGTCTGTGGCAATGCTGAATGATGCCAGCAGACTTTTATCAAGACCAAAATAGAAACGGTATTGATCTGCTCGTGAGATCTTGTTACCCATGTCCTATTTATCCCTGCAAATACGTTTGTTCGTGCAGCAATATTTTTGTTGTACTGCTGGAGCATATCAAAGCTAACAGGCCGGGAACAGTACGGATAGATGGAGGGTGTGTTCCAACTATAGTCTCACTGGGAAAGTCTATTCCAGGGTGCTGGAGAGAAGGGTACAACCGATGGTCGAACCTCTGCTACTACAAGAGGTTCAATGCGGTTTTGGTCCGGAACATTGGACTTACTTAGTAAGTAGGTAAAATAATATAGTATCTAATACCTTTTTAAAAGTGCCGGAAATGAGTAGAATACTTTAAATCAGGGGTCTCAAACTCAATTTACTTGGGGGCCACTGGAGCTCGGGTCTGGGTGAAACTGGGCCGCATCAGGTTTTCCAAAAAAAAATAAAAACAAAAAAAATTTCAAAAACTTCACCTTGGTTACAATTTTCTACAAGAAAAGCTCTGATAAAACATTCCACTCAAATATCTTACTTTTTATTTTTCTACACAAAATAATATGAAAAATAAATAAACAAATCAAGAATAAAGAAAATCAATCAATCAGTAATAAATAAATAAATATAATAATAAGAAGAAGAAAACGGCAAATAATAAAAACTTAAGAAACCACATATAGTTGGTGGGTAGACAAATTATTTTTTGAAGACTATAGTCACATTTATACTCTTTTTATTTACAACATATTGCGCAACTGCAGGGTCTTGAGACACATGCTAACTCGCAAACTAGAGAGCTAGCGACCTAAACGGTAGCCTTCAAGTTATTTCCTTTAAACTTAAATAGGCAAAAACTTACCACTTCCACACAGATAGGGAGGATAACTATTAACAGTTATTTAACCTTTAACATGAACATTAATCAAACATAATCATTTTTTCTGGGTACATGATACCATACAGCGTCCATATCAAACTTTGCGCGGGCCGCACTAACATTAAACTTTCATATCAAGGCGGGGGCCTCAAACTAGTGTCCTGCGGGCCACATTTGGCCCGCATGCCACGTGTTTGAGACCCCTGCTTTAGATCAAAGTTGGTACAAGCACTACAAATAAACACTGGCAAAACAACCTCCCACCAAAAGTGCACTAAAGCAGGTAATTGAGGTCGCTCTGACATTAACAGTGAAGCTCTTCAACTCCTAACAAGCCACTGTACCACTAAATGATTTTGAAGCTGTTCATTTAACGTGGAAGTATTACTTCTTTCCCCTTGAATAAAGATCAAGACGAGCTAATTAAAGAAATGAATGATAAGATAGTTAAAATCTAATGAAGTGTGCAGCTCGTGATCTCGATGTTCCGAGGAAAATAAGAGGAAAAGAAATCATCAGGAGACGTGAATTAAGCAGTACAGCAGGAAGTGAGTGGGTGAATGAGCGAGTCAGAGGATGAGCAAAGCAGTAGGTGAGTCACAGGCGACCAACCGGCCATGCTAGCTGAATCCTAATGCCGACCCGTGCTGAGACAGTCAGCATGCTGCAAGTCATCACCTGCTGAGCTCGCTGTGGACAAATCCAGCTCTGTCGCAGTATCTCTAATCTTTAATCTTTGAAAGAAAGGGAAAGTCACTTTGCTGCAAAGAAAAAGAAAGGATGCTACCGTATTGGAACACAGTGATGTCAGTGTGTCAATGTGCGTCATGTTTATTCATTCATTCATTCATTTTCTACTGCTTATCCTCACGAGGGTCGCGGGGATATGCTGGAGCCTATCCCAGCTGTCAGGTACACCCTGGACTGGTGGCCAGCCAATCGCAGGGCACATATAGACAAACAACCATTCACACTCACATTCATACCTATGGACAATTTGGAGTCGCTAATTAACCTAGCATGTTTTTGGAATGTGGGAGGAAACCAGAGTACCCGGAGAAAACCCACGCATGCACGGGGAGAACATGCAAACTCCATACCTCTGTATGGACCTGTATGGCCGAGGGTGGAATTGAACTCGGGTCTCCTAGCTGTGAGGCCCTCGCGCTAATCACTCCTCCGCCAGCAGCGTAAGAACATCTTAGTTTCTCTTATTATGTCTACTATATTTGGTAATATGAGTATAAAGTTCACTATAGGGGTGTTACTTCATGTCTAGAGGGCTCTAAAATTAATTCATTCATTCATTTTCTACCGCTTATGCTCACGAGGGGTGCTGGAGCCTATCCCAGCTGTCTTCGGGCGAGAGGCAGGGTACACCCTGGACTGGTGGCCAGCCAATCACAGGGCACATATAGACAAACAACCATTCACACTCACATTCATACCTATGGACAATTTGGAGTCGCTAATTAACCTAGCATGTTTTTGGAATGTGGGAGGAAACCGGAGTACCCGGAGAAAACCCACGCATGCACGGGGAGAACATGCAAACTCCACACAGAGATGGCCAAGGGTGGAATTGAACTCGGGTCTCCCATAAATTTTGTTAAAGCAACGCGGCACAAATCAAAACATTTGCCCACCCCTGCCCTAAACGCATATTAACACACACGCAACACGTGTATACACACAGTCTTCTTTCATGTCAAGAGTAAGTAATTACTTGGAATGTCGATTAAGCTAATTGAAATAGATGTTTGCTGCTTGGATAAATTGCCTTAAAAGCTTCAGCCAATCACGTTGGAAAATATATTCTTCTCCGACGATGTTAAGACAACACATGTTAAAGTGCAGCTTGTGGTTAAAGTTTTTCAAAATGAGCACCGCAATACACGCGACTTAATTTGATTTGCACTGTGAGAGTTTTGATTCATTAGTCCAGGGAGTGAAAAACAAAGGAGATGATTGCATATTATTCCTGTAACCCTCTGTGGCTCTCCGTGAAGAATAATAATTCCCAATTGTGAGTCTGAGAACAGGCAGTACTTAGTAGAAATAATTGTATCTGTGTTGTATAACACGTTAAACTTGAGGGGTAACTTGAGACAAAATGATGTATTATTGCTTTAAAGACAGAGGAAGTAGTTTATTGTCTTGAAATACGGTTTACAGTAACCCCTTGCCAATACGCACTGAATTGTTTTGCTTCACTTTGTCATATTTTTTCAAAAGTATATTAACTCATTGAGTCCCAGACCTTTATCAGAAGTTGACCCTCTTCTATTCTATTTTGTAATGATTTTGACTGATATTTCATGGCACACTGAATATAATATTGTGTTCTTGGGCTATACCAGTTTCGGTATACACCCTGGACTGGTGGCCAGCCAATCACAGGGCACATATAGACAAACAACCATTCACACTCACATTCATACCTATGGACAATTTGGAGTCGCTAATTAACCTAGCATGTTTTTGGAATGTGGGAGGAAACCGGAGTACCTGGAGAAAATCCATGCATGCAAAGGCCGAGGGTGGAATTGAACTCGGGTCTCCTAGCTGTGAGGTCTGCGCGCTAACCACTAGTCCACCGTGCAGCCCCTCACACACTTATTAAATGTAAACCATGAAGGTTCATGAATGATGGAGCCAGTAGAAACACTTAAAGATTATATATTGCAACAAATTCTTAGTATTTTCAAGATTTCAATCAGAAAATGTCGATCAGTGCAAGGAGGGAATTGTGTTCGACCTTAGATAGTTCAGTTGACGTCATGTTTTTTTTTTCATTATTATTTTTAGGTTCTTCAGTCTAGTTCTTGTTGCTGAAACCTTCACCTGCTGCCCTTGCGTGTTTTGTTGTCTGTCGCCCTTTTGTTTTCTTTCCTCTAAATGTTTCATTTACCCTTGAATGCAGCATCCATCCATTTTATGCTTTAAACGAGGGGCGGCATATGTATTAGTATTTAGTATGAAAACTCTATAAAATAACCCATGGTATGCATTTGTGGGAGTTGAAAGCATTTTTTCCCCCAACCTTGCAGTGAAGCAATTACATGCGATGTGAATTTGGTTGCACAAAATCTCCTCTTTGAGCAACTTTGTGACAGAACTGAAAGGCTGGGAGCAACACTGCAGTGCCGCTATGGAAGAAGATCCTCCCTCTTGTGTGTAACTAACTCCATTAATTCCGAGTGAGCAGTGCTGCCATTTGGAGTTCTCTCATAACAGCGGCCGTAATGTGGATCCACTTCACTGCATTTGGCTTTTAGTGCTCAGGCAACAGGAGCTCTTATATAAATGCAGCCTTTGCAGAGGGATGAGATGAGGATGAATGGATGGGAGGATGCGAGGCTATTATTACATTCATCCAACATGACCTGAAAGAGAAAGACTACAATTATTTTTTTGCTGACTCATTGCTTATGGAATAAGCCACAACAAAAGTCTGGAGACACTTTTCAATACTATTGAATGAGGAAGTGGATGCACAGGGGTGGAGTGGTTAGCGCACAGACCTCACAAGCTAGGAGACCCGAGTTCAATTCCACCCTCAGCCATCTCTGCGTGAAGTCTCAGTAGCCTACTACATGTTTACAGCAACACACACGCCGAGGGTGGGATTGAACTCGGGTCTCCTAGCTATGAGGTGTGCTAATGATCTATAAAATGTTATTATTTTTCAGGCATTCGTGTCAATATAGTATTACCACTGCAGGAAATACTACAGAACGCAGATGTCCCAAGCGTGTTCCTACCATTGCGTTCCTTCTCTGCAGGGATCAGAAATGGCGCCATGACACCTGATGCTATCGGAGAGCGCCCGCCAGAGAGAAGGCACATTGCGTTTTATGGAACTTAGTCATACAATCATTAGGATGCTATAAAGTGAGTCACAGTCTGACTCGCTGCTTTTACAGCCTCATGAAAAGAAAGTTATGTTCAGCTGAAGGCAAATTCTATTATAGTTTGGAGGTCTCAACCACAACATTGGGTACACCCGCGCAGACCTCGGAGTTGCGTCAAATATTCTACTTTTACAAAGATTATACAACTAAGAAATAGTTATTTAAGAATATAATACTGCATTTTAATAGATCATTTACATAGGACATATAAATAAATATCGCTCTGATTGGCTGGCCACCAGTCCAGGGTGTACCCCGCCTCTTGCCCGAAGACAGCTGGGATAGGCTCCAGCACCCCCGCGACCCTTGTGAGGACAAGCGGTAGAAAATGAATGAAAAAATAAATATTGATAGTATCGATAGCAAGGGTAGTATCAAAATGGGATAAATATGACCGATTTGTTTTTTGTATTGTTTCATACAATAATCCTTCATTGCTTCAAGTAATCACTCTTTCACTATTTTTCTGAAATATATATTTATTAATAAATCTTGTGGCTTCATGGTTGCATACAGCATATTATTAGACAAAAAAATCATATTGAAGCAGATTTGTACGTATTTGCGGCCTAAATCTCGTCCAGACTGGTCACTGGTGTTACCTCGCCTCTCGCCCAAAGACAGCTGGGGTAGGCTCCAGCACCCCCGTGACCCTCATGAGGATAAGCAGTAGGAAATGAATGAATGAATGTATGAATTAGCACACGCTAATCGGACCAAGCGGGCTTTCAACTCCACTAAAAGCTTCCCATCATTGCTAACCTTGGATAGCGTGATTAATCCTTTACCAGAAGGTCGGACTGTAACAAAAATGACTGTTAACCAAGGTATCACTGTATTTGATCTAGTTAGATGGTTATTAATCAATACTGACTTCATTGGAGCACAGATTGAAGAAGGACCGCAGTCACTTGATGGTTTGATTCCAACTGATTTGTTTGAGGGGCGGCACGGTGGTCGAGTGCTTAGCGCGCAGACCTCACAGCTAGGAGACCCAAGTTCAATTCCACCCTTGGCCATCTCTGTGTGAATTTTGCATGTTCTCCCTGTGCATGCGTGGGTTTTCTCCGGGTACTCCGGTTTCCTCCCACATTCCAAAAACATGCTAGGTTAATTGGCCACTCCAAATTGTCCATAGGTATGAATGTGAGTGTGAATGGTTGTTTGTCTATATGTGCCCTGTGATTGGCTGGCCACCAGTCCAGGGTGTACCCCGCCTCTCGCCCCGAAGACAGCTGGGATAGGCTCAAGCACCCCCCACAACCCTCGTGAGGATAAGCGGTAGATAATGAATGAATGTTTTCAGGCGAGAGGCGGGGTACACCCTGGACCGGTGGCCAGCCAATCACAGGGCACACTCACATTCATACCTATGGACAATTTGGAGTCGCCGATTAACCTAGCATGTTTTTGGAATGTGGGAGGAACCCTGAGAAAACCCACGCATGCAAACTGGCCGAGGATGGAATTGAACCCTGGTCTCCTAGCTGTGAGGCCCGCGTGTTAACCACTTGACCACCGTGCAGCCCACTCTATTCAATTTGCAAGTCACAATTACACAAAATGTACTCCTGATAGTTTGAGCATGTGTTCAGCCAAAGATAAGGGTACAAATTATATGTTTTTTTTTTTGTGCTGTTTGATCACTGTCCCTTGTGCATGGTAAATACACACGACACAGCAGAGCCTGCACACAATGAAGTAAATGTACACGGACAGGACAATGACAGACACACTGCACAGCAGAGGAGAAAAAGGCGAGGCGGGCTTTGAATTATTGAGCCCGGCCTGATAAAAATAGGCATTCAAAAGATACTTAATTAAATATTCAAAGCCCATATCTAAAAGAGTCTATGGCTGAGAGTTGAGAGAATGAGAAGAAACACCCTCAAGGAAGAATACAACTCACATTCAAATGAAATTTATGACCACAGTCCTTGGGTAAAGTTCACGTTTTGTATAATAAGCACTGTGGTTTTTCAGGTCATCACTTTTAAATGAACCAAATTAAATATTTGCAGAAACTCTGCTCTTTAGATGCAAATTCAGTGCAAAAGGCTTTTTTCTTTTTTTTTTTCAACATGAAGCAAGCAAATTTGACCTTCATGGTTACATAGTGATTACATTTAAATGTGGGGTTTTTAACTCGAAATGACTTCCTGGAGCTTCTCTTGGATTTGATCTTTGAAATTAAATTCTTATCAGTTTTATTCCGGCCCCATTTTGCAACCTCAGCTTCAGGCAGATTGCTACCAGAAAAAAAACACCCCAGAAAGACTTCCTACAAGTGTACGTTTTACATGATAAACATCAATAAGATAAATTGATTTATTGTTTATTACAAAAAAATCCCCATTTCTGCAATAACCAGGCCATAATAATAATAATAATAATACTGTAGGTCGCATAGTGGTCGAGTGGTTCACCTGTTGGCCACACAGTTAGGAGATGGGGAAGACCTGGGTTCGATTTTGTACTCTGATTTCCTCCCAAATTGTCCATAGGTATGAATGTGAGTGTGAATGGTTGTCTGCTGGCGACCAGCCCGAAGTCAGCTGGGATAGGCTCCAGCATACTCTAAAGAGTATCAAGACCCTAATGACGATAAGTGGCATAGAAGATGGATGGGTCTCTACTGTATGCACATCTATACTAGCGGTGGGTAAAACCGTTCATTTCAGTGAACTGGATCATTCCGGTTCATTCAGTAAAGAGATCCGTTCATTCATTCATTCATTCATTTTGAATGAATTCAAAAGAACTACTTCTTTTTTGTGAACGGAATGAACAAGGTCACCGCCCCTAAAATACCCGTTCAATCCGTTCAGTTACAAAAGATTTTTTTTTGACTGGCTGGAGAGTCGTTGCCTGAATCGTTCCTTTTGCAGGGCGGGAACAATGAACTGACTCTCCAGCCAATCAAAAAAAAATATTTTACAACTGAACGGACTGAACGGGTATTTTTGGGGTGGCGACCTCCATTCACAAAAAAGAACTAGTTCTTTTGACCTGTTTGTTCATGACCGCCACACCACTAATCTACACATCTCTCTGGTCACTTTGAATGACTGTCAGAAGATTTTCTCCAGTAGTACATGAAGTCCCTAGGGGCTCAAATGGACCGATGTTCCCAACTGAGCCGACGGGGACTCGGGGAGATGGTCGCTCGGGCAGAAGGCATTGAAGATCTTTCCTAGATCGTCTCACTCAAGTAGCAGTACTACCATTTTTTTTATCAGGTGTCAGATCCGTCGGTACAAGGCTCTGGACTGGTCGCTCTATGTTGGCTTTGGTTTTTGGCTCCAGGGCCCCTCAGCTCCACATCCACATTATCTTGACCTCTGTGGCCTATGGCTCAGGAGCCGGTGTAGCTATTCTCTTCTGCACACCCCTTGAGGCGCTCAGCCTGGCTTCTCCTGGGAACTCATACAGAAGGCTCCTTCTATGTGGATAGTAAATTAGTACAAGTAGTAACTGCTTTGCATGTATATTAGTTTGCAAGTCTTTCTGCATGCTCCATAGGGTACTGTGTATTGTTATTTTTGCTCGCACCGTGAGCAAGTTAGCGGAGACGTTATTACCAAGTACACTGGTGAATAACTAATGTTCCGTCTGGTTGAGTGTGCCCTGCATAGGTTGTGTTCAGAGTCAATATATTGTATTTTCCTCCTGAAACGCGAGCTGACGTCAGGGCCGTTTGCGCTGCTTGAGGGCTGTGATG
Source organism: Doryrhamphus excisus (assembly GCF_030265055.1). NCBI lineage: Eukaryota > Metazoa > Chordata > Actinopteri > Syngnathiformes > Syngnathidae > Doryrhamphus > Doryrhamphus excisus. The sequence goes on from NC_080466.1 coordinate 29,832,429, forward strand.
GTGACCTCGCTATGTAACTTTGCTTTAAACATGGCTTGCTGCGCAGTTAATCCTGTAAGAGAGCAGAAACCTTGGCTCATGAACACTTTATTGACTTTATTTAACAGCACTTTGGCTTCCATGCATGATGAAAATAAGTCGGTAATAATTTGTATTTGGTACTTTAAAACGTATGGAAAGTATTGATGTTGTAGAACGTGGGTTTCGAATAGAGGATAAGGGAATCTCAAAGAACCAAATCACAGAATGAGAACCAGATTATTTATTCCTGACAACAATACCTAATACAGACGTCCCGGGCTTATCTGCAGTCCCTGTATGCCTACAAGTAAGCGGGTCTTATTACAGCGCAGCTGCAAAAAGCACCCTTCCTTTCCCTGCCTGGTCTTTTATACATTCGAGGATGGGACCTTCATCTAAGGTCCGTGCATTCTGATGCTAGTACAAAGATTCAGTGATAGCTCTTTAATCCAATGCATGTTCATTCATTTTTACATTTTTAAATACACTTGGCTGTGCATGGAACAGCGTGTCCGTCCCTTTAACCTCAAGCTGTCATAGCGACATCATTAGTAGAAAGAAAATAAGCTATCTTAAAATAAGTCATCTTTTGCAGTTCAATGCCACTTTGGTGCATCTGGGGGGGGGGTAACTAGACAGAAATGCAAGCTTCTTTTACTTCACTTTACTTCACTCATACAGGAATTGGTAGTTACTTTTCCTATAACACAGATGCAAGTTTGAATCCACGCTGAAACATGTCTGTGTGGAGTTTTCATGTTCCCCCCTGTGCCTGCGTGGGTTTTCTCTAGATACTCCAGCTTCTTCCTACACACCGAAAACATGCATGTTAGGTTCAATGTGCAACTTTGACCTCGTGTTGGAATGTTGTTGCTCAGCCATAATGAGGAAGATAACAATAGTCCAACACGTCATCATAAATTACACATTTTTCTAAATTAATACCAATGACTAGGATTTCAAACATTTTGTCAACAGAAGGGGTCGATCATGTATCTTGATGCCTGGACCAGGACTTGAGTAATCGATCAACGTGTTGACAAAAAGGACAAATTTCTCATATAAATGAACTTTTTGCATCTCAGAATGTTTGTCGACATAAGCGGTCAACCATGTATTTTGATGTAAGCAGGCATATTTGAGTAAGAACAACACAGTGGATTGGGACTTGATGACTTGGTCAATATGTCAGCATAAACAGACACATTTTTCATAGAAATGACACCTTTGGTGCTCTAATTTTTTGTCGACTTAAGCGGTTGACCATGTATGTCAACGCCTGGATGAGGACTTAATGAGATGGTAAACATTTTGACATAAACTGGCTCATTTTTCATAGAAATGACGCCTTTGGTGCGCTAATTTTTTTGTCAACATAACCGGTTGACGATATATGTCAAAGCCTGGATGAGGACTTAATGAGATGGTAAACATTTTGACATAAACTGGCCCATTTTTCACAGAAATTACTCTTTTGGTGATCTGATTTTTTGTCAACATAAGCGGTTGACCATGTATGTCAAAGCCTGGATGAGGACTTAATGAGATGGTAAACATTTTGACATAAACTGGCCCATTTTTCATAGAAATGACCCCATTTGTGCTCTGAATTTTTTGTCAATATAAGCAGTTGACTATGTATGTCAACGCCTGGATGAGGACTTAATGAGATGGTAAACATTTTGACATAAACTGGCCCATTTTTCATAGAAATTACCCTTTTGGTGCTCTAATTTGTTTGTCAACATAAGCGGTTGATCATGTATGTCAAAGCCTGGATGAGGACTTAATGAGATGGTAAACATTTTGACATAAACTGGCTCATTTTTCATAGAAATGACCCCTTTGGTGCTCTGATTTTTTTTGTCAACATAAGCGGTTGACGATGTATGTCAACGCCTGGATGAGGACTTCATTAGATTGTAAACATTTTGACATAAACTGGCCCATTTGTCACAGAAATGTCTCCAGTTTAGTCTAAAAACTTTTGTCAACATAAGCGGTCAACCATGTATGTCGACATTAGCAGGCACGTTTTACCAAATATAAAGAAAGCTAATAAAATAACAGTTGATGAGTTGGCCAACATATCAACATAAACAGGCATATTTTTGATAGAAATGACTCTTTTGGGTCTTGTCAACATAAGTGGTTGACCATGTACGTCGACGACAGGACATTACTTACTGGAATGTAAAAAAAAAAAAAATACATGCCCAAAGATAAAGATAGGAACGCAAGGGTAAAGGAAAAGTCAAAGATGGCAAAGAAAGAAGAAATGGACAAAGCGGGAATGATTGAAGGGAAAGTTATACATAAAGGAGGTGAAAGAGGCAGGTGGAGGAGGAGAGACGGCCTGCTTGTGTGTGTGTGTGTGTGTGGGTGGGTGTGGGTTTGCGGGGGGGTTAACCCTGCAGATCTTGTCTGGAGGGGAAATTGCATTGCTAAGGATTTATTGCTTCAAGTGTAATTGGGCTCAAGCAGCGGCAGGAGAGAAAATCCATGGAGGTCTTCCTCGCCAAGGGAAGCAGGTTGTTGATGCACTGGGACTCCTTCTCTTCCTCATGTCGCTCTCGCTCAAGCGTTTCTGCTTAGCAGAGAAAGAGGCTTCCATCTTAATGCTGGAATAACAGGGAGGTTGCGAATAAAAATATCAGCTGATTTTAGCTATGCTTAGCAGCTCACTTCAGTGTTATTTACAGTATATAAAGCTATACAATTACTGTACGTATGTAATATAAATTATATATATAATTATGGAGATATATTACATTATAAACTAATATACAGTAAATAAAATTAATAATAAAATTAATCAATTAAAAATTACATTTTTAAATATATTTATATTATATGTATATATATATAAATTTAATAAACACTGTGAAAAAAATAATATTTTTTTACTATGTATGCAAATTATTATTATTATTAATTATTATTTATAGACACAATCAACAAATATTTTCTCATACAAAATAAATACAATTAATAATAAAATTAATCAATTAATAATTACATTTTTTAAATATATTTATATTATATATATATAAATTTAATAAACACTGTGAAAAAAATAATATTTTTTACTATGTATACAAATTATTATTATTATTAATTATTATTTATAGACACAATCAACAAATATTTTCTCATACAAAATAAATACATTAATAATAAAATTAATCAATTAATAATTACATTTTTAAAATATATTTATATTATATATATATACATATATATAAATTTAATAAACACTGTGAAAAAATAATAATATTTTTTTATTTTTACTATGTATAAAAATTATTATTATTATTAATTATTGTTTATAGACACAATCAGGCGTGCGCGCCAACAACTCGTCTGCCTTGCAGCCCCACTTCAGTGTCATTGACAGTATATTAAAGCCATAGAATTACTGTATGTATGTAATATAAATTATATATATAATTATCGATAGAAATTACATTATTTATAAACTAATTAACAATAAATAATAATAATAATAAAATAAATTAATAATTACATTTTTAAAACAATATATTTATATAATTTATTTATATATATATATATATATATATATATATATATATTAATTTAATAAGGAACTGTGACAAAAATAATTACATATTTGTGTTTATTTTTACTTTTAAATAAAATATATGTAATTTATAGACACAATTTCTCATACATATTTTTGTTTGTTTTGTTCAGCTTTTTCCTGATTACGGATCCACATAGTTACAATATGTCAGAAATTTAATTTAAATTAATGCATGCACCTTTCATCACAATGCCATAGGGTAAAATGTATTTTTTGTGTATAAGTTTGTAATATTGTATCTCTTCATATATACTGTTTATACTCTACATATAACCAATAGTGGAAACAGCTCTCTATGTGATACAAAGTACTTAAGTAGTCATTCATAATACATTTGATGGGTTTCTGGTGCAACAGTTTCTTGTATGCGAAGCCGCCACTGCAGTGAAGATTCTCCCTGACATGCAGCAGCACTTTCCACACTGCAGAACAGAACGGGCTCTGGCTCTGCATACCAATCAGTGAGGTTGTGGGGGGGGGAGTGGGGGGTGGAGGATGCACACCACGAAGAGAGGAAGAGAGGATGCAAGGCATTGAAAATCAGATAGAGAAGGGAAGATGGATGGAGGAAGAGAAAAGCATCCCCTCCTCTTCCCATCATCCTCTTCTCTGTGCGGGTCACCCACCCACCGCTCTACAGTTCATGCAAAGGGATTCTCCCTCACAGGCTTTCCCTGTGTGTGTGTGTGTGTGTGTGTGTGAGGGGAGGTGGCGGGGGGGCGCAGAGGAGGGGCGATGGTAGTCAGGTGGCGGCGGCTGCTTTGTCTTGATAACGGAAGCGAGCGCTTCTAAAAATGGAAGAGCCATTGATTGAAGTCCAGTGAGTGTGTCTGATGTGGCGGGGCGGGCGGGGAGACGGGGGGCGCTCAGCGACCGGGAAAGCTCATTGACAGCCGAGCTGGAATAACCATTTGCTTAATTCACTTTTCTCAGCTATCCATGAATGTGGATACCGAAGTTAGTTTAAAAATGCATTTTTAAACCAATTTTAAAAAGTCTCTGCGGCATGGCGGACAAGTGGTTAGTGCGCAGACCTCACAGCTAGGAGACCAGGGTTCAATCCCACCCTCGGCTATCTCTGTGTGGAGTTTGCATGTTCTCCCCGTGCATGTGGGTTTTCTCCGGGTACTCCGGTTTCCTCCCACATTCCAAAAACTTATGTAGGTAGGCACAAAAAAACTGTTTCTAACCTTCTAAATATTTTTTATATAACATTATTTTTTATTAACATTTTAGAGCCCTCCAGACATGAAGTAACACCCCTATAGTGAACTTTATACTCATATTACCCATTATAACATATATATAACATATATATATATACCCATATAGACATAATAAGAGAAAATATGATGACGAGTGATTAGCGCGAGGGCCTCACAACTAGGAGACCCGAGTTCAATTCCACCCTTGACCATGTCTGTGTGGAGTTTGCATGTTCTCCACGTGCATGCGTGGGTTTTCTCCGGGTACTCCGGTTTCCTCCCACATTCCAAAAACATGCTAGGTTAATTAGCGACTCCAAATTATCCATAGGTATGAATGTGAGTGTGAATGGTTGTTTGTCTATATGTGCCCTGTGATTGGCTGGCGACCAGTCCAGGGTATACCCCGCCTCTCGCCCGAAGACAGCTGGGATAGGCTCCAGCAACCCCCGCGACCCTCGTGAGGATAAGCGGTAGAAAATGAATGAATGAATGATAAAAACTGTATTAGGTTAAAAACTGCCCCCCCGTATAACAAAAGTGTTTTTATGTGCAGACCAAGATGGATGCTGACATTTGACGACCAGGAGTTTTTCATGCTCGGAAAGACAAGCAGAGTAATCATTCATGGGTAAACCGTCTGGACGGGCTTGCAGATATTCATCTTCATCATCTGGAAAGAGAAGGTGGATGCACGTCCGTCATGCTTAGCCATGCTAAGCCTCTCTCCGCCATTTCTGTCCAAAATCTTGAACCTACCAGATGAGAGGTTACTTAGATACCTCCTATCAAAATGTAACAACACCGAGATAAGAATTCATATGAGTTATACAAATGTCTAATGTTTGATATTTCTTTGGTAAGATTAAGCTGGGAGAGGACACACATTGTATTGTAGTGATATTAAATATACAAAAACGTATTAGGATGAAGCATGAAGTTATAATGGTGTGGGGGGTGGGTGGGGTGCGGGGGTAACTATTTAGACATTACTATTTTGCTCAGTCGGCACCCCCATTCCACATCAAGTACACACATCCATTGCATTCACATCTCAGAGATAGTTTTATTCAACGGACGATATTTAGTTATTTATTTTTATTACAATAAATAAATTAATTAATTAATAATAATAAATGAATAAATACATTAATTAAATAAATAAATTAATTAACAAAGCAAAACCAAAATGGGGGATTTAAAAAAATATTTTCTTATTGACATTCAGCATTCAGTAATTTAATGAGAATCGAGCAAAAACAAATAATATAGTTGTAGTTTTCGAGAAGTTAGGTTAGGAAAAAAGTTATAATTTTATGAGAATAAAGTCAGAATATTCAGAGTAAAAAAAAAAAAACTCTTGAGAAGGAAGTTGAAATATTTGCACATTTTAGAAAAAAAACATGTTTTCTTGAAATCTAACATCTACGTGTGTTATGTGACCCTTGCATCCTTTCATTTTTCAGTATGTGGCCCTCTGTGGAAAAAGTTTGGACACCCCGGTATTTATGTATACTAGTAGTACTAAAAACATTTTGGCACAAAATTTGCAAACGTCTTTATTGGTAGAATTTGATAGAATTTATTGGTCGTGTTCAGCTGCTTAAATTAGTGCCTTTTTGCATTTTTACACAATAAAAACATGTCATAGGTCAAAATCATCAAAAAAAAAAAAAAACTTTTATCACAAGCCATTCACAGCTGCTGCTTCTCTCAGGACCTTGATTTACACTCATGTTGTGCCTCATCTTTATTCATGCCTCGCATTCAGCGCCCCCCAGCGCAGCCATTCTTCCGGATTTAACCTTGAGAGCATGTGGAGACATTTTCCCTGTGAAAATATACCGTGGATCAGCCGCTCAAGTATCTGATAAAAGCAAATAATAATAGTAATAGGGTGAACGTGGTGAGGGGCGGTTGCTTGGGGGGCGACCGCTTCAAGAGGCGGTTGCTGAAGGTGCCCTTTGTTTTCTGTCTTGTACTTGAAGCCCCGTTGCTTGAAAACAACCTGAGAGAAACCACTCTGGTGTCTACGTACATTATGACTTCTAATACTCTGATCAAGCCTGGAATATGTCTGACGCCAACCGTAACTGGAAGCTACGCAGGTACAATACTATTTTATGTAAATGTATAACCCGCAAGGCATGCTGGGCATCTTCCTGTGGGGTCAGTGGCCATGCATGCTGCTCATAAATTTGTGCAAAATAGTATTTTTTGCAAATCTCATATCATGCAAAAAGCCTGAAAAATATATATTTTTTGCCAAATCATGCTACCGAGATATTTAAAATATAAATCTGGAATTAATAATGACTTATAATATAATATAATATATAATAATAATACCTTATAGTAATACCTATAATAATAATTTAGTATAGTATAACATAACATAACATAATATAATGTATAAATATTATATTATATATTTTTTCTATAATATAACATAATATATCATATAAAATGATATGATATAATATTATATAATAATATTATATAATAATATAATATATTATATAATAATATTATAATATATTATTATATTATATAATGTAATATAATAATTATAATAATAATTTATAATAATTATTATGATGTAATATTATTATAATATTATTGTAATGAATTACATTATATATATTATATATAATATAATGTATAAATATTATGTTATATAATTTTATATATAATATAACATAATAGATCATATAAAATGATATGATATAATATTATATTATAATATCATAATAATATAATATATTATTATTATATAATATTATAATATATTATTGCTATATTATATAATGTAATATAATATAATAATTATAATAATAATTTAAATAATAATTATGATATAATATTATTATAATTAATTATATTAGATAGAAATGGAGCTGCAAAAAATTTTGAAAATGGACGCCTCTGATTTATTTTATACTAGTTTTCAGTGTAACCCACAAGGTATGCTGGGTAATGTGCACGTGGGTCATAAATTAGTATAAAATAGCATTGACTTGCTTGTACAGTAGTGTGTAAGCATCTCAAATCATGTCAAAAAACACAAACAATATTTATTATTTACTTGCGATAATGTACTATTGTATAGAAATACAACAACATCAACAATGTACATTAATGATATCAATGTATAATGAACATTTAACATTACTAAGTAAATTAGTGTAATAACTAATCATACATGAAGTTTTTTTTTTTTAGAACGTGGAAAACGGCAATAAAAAAAAGGAGGTGTGGACCGAAAATGGCACCTGTGGTTTATAGGCACCTATGAAGGAGCCGGGTGAGTCTGCTATTCATGTTCAATATCCTTAAATGTTTCTATGTTATAGTATTTCTATAATGTGAGTGTGAATGGTTGTTTGTGTATATGTGTTCCGTGATTGGCTGGCAACCAATCCAGTGTGTGGATATTTTGTAAATGAAATATACTTACTCCATTTTGACCAACATCCATCATTTCAAAACGTGTTCCATGTGATATTCTTCAATCCAAAAATTCCACCTCCGCCATCTCTTTCCAAACGGCATCTGCATTTAAAGTGACAGCGACACATTTGCATCATCCTGTCAGCTGGTAGAAGCTGTTGTCACACGACGCAGCGAAAAGGGAAATAGGGGTGAGACAAAATGGAGGCATTCCAATTACCCTGAGCTGTCAATCAAAAACCGGGTGATTCAACCAAGCGTGACTTTTGGGGGAGCCCTCATTTAGCATCAGAGATGCGTGTGTCTGTGTCACAGCAACACTTTGGCCGCGTTTATATATGACGGCTGGAGCCTACACCTTAGCATCCTTAATCATCCTTGGCAGTTCCTGATAATTCACACCATCACTTCTTTTTCGCTTATATCCCAATGGTCTTCATGCCCAGCCAATCACAGGGCACATATAGACAAACAACCATTCACACTCACATTCATACCTATGGACAATTTGGAGTCGCTAATTAACCTAGCATGTTTTTTGGAATGTGGGAGGAAAGCGGAGTACCCGGAGAAAACCCACGCATGCACGGGGAGAACATGCAAACTTCACACAGAAATGGCCGAGGGTGGAATTGAACTCGAGTCTCCTAGCTGTGAGGCCTGTGCGCTAACCATCCTCCACCGTGCAGCCCTCAGGATGGCTTATTTTCTGTTATTAGGTCAACTATGTTGGGGAATACGAATGTAAAGGTGACTGTAGGGGTGTTATGTCATGACTAGAGGAGTCTAATGACATTAAAACAGATTTTATATGGTCTAAATGCAGGGAATATCTACAAAGTAGGGTTATTTATCATAGTTAGCATAGTAAAATAACATTGTAGAGATGTCTAAAGGTAAAATAACACCCCTATAGTCACCTTTACGAGAGGCGAGAGGCGGGGTACACCCTGGACTGGTGGCCAGCCAATCACAGGGCACATATAGACAAACAACCATTCACACTCACATTCATACCTATGCACGGGGAGAACATGCAAACTCCACACAGAGATGGCCAAAGGTGGAATTGAACTCGGGTCTCCTACTCATCATCTTATTTTCTCTTATTATGTCTACTATAATGGGTAATATGAGTATAAAGTTCACTATAGGGGTGTTACTTCATGTCTGGAGGGCTTTAAAATGTTATAATGTTATATAAAAAATATTTAGAAGGTTAGAAACAGTTTTTTGTGCCTAATTTTATCTTATTATGTCTACTATAATGGGTAATATGAGTATAAAGTTCACTATAGGGGTGTTACTTCATGTCTGGAGGGCTCTAAAATGTTATAATGTTATATAAAAAATATTTAGAAGGTTAGAAACAGTTTTTTTGTGCCTGCCTACATAAGTTTTTGGAATGTGGGAGGAAACCGGAGTACCCGGAGAAAACCCACGCATGCACGGGGAGAACACGCAAACTCCACACAGAGATGGCCGAGGGTGGAATTGAACTCGGGTCTCCTAGTTGTGAGGCCCCCGCGCTAATCACTCGTCATCTTATTTTCTCTTATGGCTGAAAACGCTCTGTTTCAAAAGGCGTGGTAAAACTATACCTTTGTGATGTCACAGAGGGGTAGACTTCCTTATATGGGCATATCTGTCAGATCCTCCCTGCATCCTCCTTAGACAAAGGAAGAGTTATTTTATTATTATTATTATTTTATTATTTTATTTAACCCGGAAAATTGTTGCCCCTGCTTGTTCCAAGTCGTAGAAAGGCGCTAAAAGTGTCCTTTGACTGTTACATAAGCTAACGCTAACTCTATTCTCAGCAGTGATTGCTCCTTCCGCGGACCCTGTGTTACATAATTCAAGTGCCGAATGAAGTCTTTCATGTATATTTCAGCGTCTATACATTATTCACCTTGTGGGGTTGACTTTCGATCACTTTTACAGTTAATGAGGAGCACATCTCAGAAGGAGTGGGCAGAATATCATCCCCCACTCACCCCCCCACCCACCTCCAGAATGCTACTCTATGAATATTATTAGTCTTGAAGTATTGTTTTGTGAGAGCAAGGGTTCCTGTCACAGGTTTGACATTTTCCCCTCACAAAACGGCAATTCGGGATGTGAGGATGCCGGATGAAAAGGCAAAAAGGGGGGGAGGTCACCGTGTTTTGTGTTTTTTTTTTTGTTGTTTTTTTTTTACAGTCTCTTCTTCCTTTTTCTATCGTTCCCTGGGGGCCGACATGAAAGAATGAAGGAGACAAGGGGCAGCGACGTCCGCAGTGTCATCAATTTTTCCACATGGATGCATGCACAGAATGAGAGATCTATATTCTCTCTACCATAACAGGTCTTATTAAAGTGCTATAGTGCTTACATGCTAAGCAACTAGCATCAATTCCCATTCCTGTCATTGGAATTCTGTCAGCTCATGTGCGTCAGATCATTATTTGTACGCTGTGTTTTTTTTTTTTTAGCATCTTCTATGTTTCCTGACTCCCATCTTTCCATGCTTCGTTGTACCGTAACTATTTCATTATTAATGATGTTGCAATATACTGTATGTTTATATATATCTAGAATCTTAGATTTGTCCCTGGGTACTTTTTAGTACTAGATACACAGCTTAATTATGTACCTTCTGCCATCTAGTGGAAAAACATATAATATTTCTACGTGTCACTATACATAACTGGCACAGATGGGGGGGTTCCAAAATGTTTCAACCAAGGGCCACATGCTGAAAATTGAAAGGCTTTCATATTTTGTTAAGCAACACATGTAGATATGCTAAGAACTTGCATACATATAGTCATGTGAAAAATTATTTATTATTTATTATTTTATTTATTATTTAATCTTATTTATTATTTAATATTATAGTTATTGGCAACATAACTAAAATGCAGTTTTTAAACATTTTATTATTAACATTAAATTATTAAATCCAAAACCAATATGGCACTGTGTGAAAAATGATGTTACTTTTGTAATATACTCATTCCGGAAACAGTTATGAAGGTATTATTAAAGCTTTGGGGCGGTAGAAAATGAATTAATATATTTTAATACAATACAATACAATATAATATAATAATAACAATAATAATAATGTGAGTGTGAATGGTTGTTTGTCTATATGTGCCCTGTGATTGGCTGGCCACCAGTCCAGGGTGTACCCCGCCTCTAGCCCGAAGACAGCTGGGATAGGCTCCAGCACCCCCTGCGACCCTCGTGAGGAAAAGCGGTAGAAAATGAATGAATGAATAATATAATATAATAATAATGTGAGTGTGAATGGTTGTTTGTCTATATGTGTCCTATGATTGGCTGGCAACCAGTGGTAGAAAATGAATGAATGAATTGATTATTACTGAATATGCCATAGAAATATGTTGTGTCATTTTCAAATAGATTGAAAGACCTGGGTTCTGACGGATTCAAACAACAAATACTGCCTGAGATGACTCTCCACCAAGTCTGGTAAGCACAAACAACATTTTTGTTGATTTGTTTATGAGATTCATCATCATCATCATCATCATGAATCAGTAGATTAGCGATACCATGGAAAGATGTTGCTGTGCTCGGAGCAGCTCAGGTCGCGAAGCAGACAAAGATAATTGGATAAAAGTGTCCGCCAAGACCCAACAATCGCTCCAAAGTCTATGGAGCCTGCTAGATCTGAGAAAGACTGTTTACTGTCAGCATCAATGACAACAGAGAGAGAGAGAAGCCAATTAATGTGACTCACAACACTTAAACCAGGGGTTTATTTTGGACAAAATGTCTATTTTCATATTCAAAACAAGCACATAACTCACTAAAAAAAATTACACTTCGCTACAAGGACTATGCAAGTATCCAAAATAAACACTTCTGTGCTAACTAACATACCTGCAAATAAACACTATTTCATGCTCATTTATGACCAGTAATTCAGTGTTGTTTTGATGATCAAGTAAGGGTAAGTAAAAAAAAAATGAAAATAAATAAATAGTAAAGTATTGTAGTATTGGCATACATTAAAATGTACTGTTGTTGCGTGTAAAGCAGGGTCTCAAACACGCGGCCCGCGGGCCAAATGTGGCCCGCAGGACACTACTTTGAGGCCCCCGGCCTTGATATGAAAGTTTAATGTTAGTGCGGCCCCGCGCAAAGTTTGATATGGATGCTGTATGGTATCATGTACCCAGAAAAAAATATTACGTTTGATTAACGTTCATGTTAAAGGTTAAATAACTGTTAATAGTTATCCTCCCTATCCGTGTGGAAGTGGTAAGTTTTTGGTAATTTATTTATTACTGATTGATTGATTGATTTTCTTTATTCTTGATTTGTTTATTTATTTTTCATCTTATTTTGTGTAAAAAATAAAAAGTAATATATTTGAGAACAGTGGAATGTTTTATCAGAGCTTTTTTAAATATTTTTGTTTTTAATAAATGCGTGTTTTTTTTTGTTTTTTTTTTTGGAAAACCTGATGCGGCCCAGTCTCACCCAGACCCGAGCTCCAGTGGCCCCCAAGTAAATTGAGTTTGAGACCCCTGTTGTAAAGTATGATAATCAATGCAATACCGTATTGTCCATGAAGGATGCAATAACTAGATTACTGCATCTTGCTTCTGTCCACAGATGAAGATGTAACGTTATGTTTGTCACATTACGGCTGAATAATTGTTGTTTATCTGGAAACAGCAGCAAGCCGTGCCTTAGCTTTGTGTTCATTCAGAGAGAGACAAAGTATCACTTCATTTTTGTATTATAACTTTCACCAACATAATTTTGCTAAAATTACTATTTTATTTTGTTTTTCATCAAATTACAACTTTATTCAGATTTTTTTTATTACAATGTTTTTATATTATGATAATATACACACCAGTCAATCATAGCAAGCATACTGTACACTAATAATGTTTAGGTAAAAAAATAATAATAATAAAATAAAATAAAATAAATAAAACACATGACCATACAATGGAGGCGAAGTACCCCCATCTAGAGGCTAAAATACGTTAATGCAATTGTAATTGTACTTTTTATCAACACACTTATTTGTGAACAATTTAACAATAAAACAATAATAAAGGACTGTAACACTACCCACAAAATAATACATTTAGTTATAATTTTTCTAAAAAAAAAAACAGTGCATAATAAGTAATAACACGAGCAACGCAATAAAAACACTAATATTCGGCAAAGTAAATATAGAAGAGAACTGAAAAATATCAATGTCATGACTGTAGTATCGACATGATACTATGTATACTATTGATATTTGGATCGACCTGTCCTCTCTAATACTACTACTGTACAGTACACGTTAGGGAAAGAAATGCAATGGTTTTAGGAACAGTTCAACACATGTCCACTAGATGTCACTATTGGATAAAACAATAACAACCGAATGGTAGTAGTGCTTCAACACATGGACTTTTACTCCATTTCATACCTAATTACAAAGTATGCACACGCCTAGTCTATACAGTCCAATGCAGTGTCCCAACATGTTCAATCCCATATTTTGCAGGGGGGGGTAGATTAGCTGGAATTTGCAAGGATGCAAAAATGTGCCGGTTTATATCATGTTTTATATCATACTCATCAGTCAAAAATGACACGTGTTCAATCTGTTATTATTATAATTATTATTATTACTAGAGTAGGGGTGTGTATATAATAATAGAGTCGTGATAACCTAATTTTTCAAATTGTTATATAGAATATGGGGATTATTTGAATGAGACGTGTAGGTGATTTTGTTGACTTATTGTGTATTATTTACAATGTTTAATTTAATAAAATCTATAATTTGTTTATTATATATATTTTTTCATGAACAAAATTCGTGTTATTATTAGTTATTCTTGTTATGTTGTTTCGAAATATTTGTGATTAATTAATTAATTAATTAATTACGAATTCACACAATCATGAAATTATTAATAAAAGTATCTGTATCAGTAATTTGGGCTCTTCATCAGTACCATCAGTGCTTGTATGGTCCAACCCTATTAAGCTATGATGCATTTCATTGGCTCATTTTTGCACTGTCCCTAATATGGACCAATTAAAACGTGAATGGGCGTGGTTTAACCCTAGAACCGTTTTTTCCAGAGTTATACTGGAGTCAGAGGGCGGGGTCTCCGCCGTGATTCAGTGTCTCTTGCCGGAGAGTTACCAAGGTCGCCGAAAGACCTGTTCAAAACCGTTTCTTCAGCGAGTACCGGCTTGAAAGTCGCACACCGGTGAGTTTTTTTCTCTGTTTCGTTTAAGTTGTTTTTATTCAGGTTTAAACGTCTCGTCGTTGTGCTTTAATCCCCTTGCTTTCTTTCCTCGTCAAGCCCCTCTGACTTGTCAAATGAGCTCACATGGGAAAGAGATGCCGGGGAGGCTAACCAGCTAGCTTACATTAGCCTCCCGTAAACTCTAGACTTTAACCAAACATTGTTTTTAAATCGTTGCATGAATCATAATCACCTTTCGAACGCCTTACGTGCACTTTGACCACTTGACCGTCTTATTGCTTTATTTCGTAAGAGCACTTTAGGTTAACTGGTTAACCACCAAACTCAACTGGCACAGAGCAAACGAATCTCCGTGCATATTTCATGAGTTTTTACACTTACTTCTCTTCCAAACTGTGTCCTTGTTGTTTTTAGTCGTGATTTCCTCTACTACGTACTAACAACATAACAATACTTAATTCGGCACCACTGCACAGGGCTAACTCACCTTATGTAGACATTCAGTGGGGTTGACAATGTCGGTTTGACCAAGCAGATGGCTTGTTGCGGTGCCATTGAAAGGGCTGAAATTAGTAGGAAAGCAATCAGAAGTCTTGTATGGCTGCAGCTGGACTCAAATGTGCCCCTTGGGATACCAATGAGGGCACATATTTTACTCCATTAATGATTAATCCTATTTAATATGTCTCATTAATATGAGTGATGTTATTTTGGAGCATATGTGGCTTGCTAAACTCGTTCTACTGTTGATTTTAAGTTAGGAGTAAAATGCAGTAATACATTTTATACAGAGATTCTCTGCTCTATAAATCAGGTTTCTTCATGGTTCTCCACTTAACTAGAATGGTGATAAAACATACGGCAACAGCTGCAATTCACAGCCACTGTGTGTGTGTTTTCTTTTTCTTTTTTTTTTTTTTTCTCAGCTCTAATTGCAGTATTTATGGAATGCTGTGTGAATGCCGTGGCAAAATAGCAACTGGACAAATAGCTACTGTGGTCTTGCAAAAGTTCTGTGTTGTATACTGTTGTGGAAATAACAAGCAGCGCTTTTATAATCAGTATTTCCCAAGTTTTATTGAGATATGCAACATATTTTATATTGGAAAAAAATCTCACGACAAGTAAAAATGTTGCCTGAATGACAACAGGTGGATACACGGGTTCATTATGCATCTTCTGCCGCCTAGTGGAAGGGCAATTAATTGTTCTACCTGTCACTATACGTCACTGGCAGAGAACAAACAGCAACACATTGTTTAGGAAGAACGATGACTTTTGTAATGACGCCAACTATTACTGCTTTACTGCTTATACACAAGAATTTTTTATTTTCTGATGGTGCTTTGAATCTGTTGCAGATGGTCAAGGGTCGGCGAAAGCTATTATTGGATTTTTTCCTCTGCAATTGCGGTACTTCAGCAGCAAAGTTAAATACGCTCGCTAAAAGGTAGGCACCACTGAACACGAGAACCAGCGGAAAAGTAAAAAAGCGTTTTGATATGTTGCCGTATGAAAAACAGGTGTGGACCATAAAAGCAACGGTTAATAACCACCAACAGGAAGCCCGTTGAGTCTCACAATTTGGCAAACAGAATGAATAAAGCGGAGCTGTAGGCGCATCTTATCTCTTAAACCAGGGGTCTCAAACACGCGGCCCGCGGGCCAAATGTGGCCCGCAGGACACTACTTTGAGGCCCCCGCCTTGATATGAAAGTTTAATGCTAGCGCGGCCCGCGCAAGTTTGATATGGATGCTGTATGGTATCATGTACCCAGAAAAAAATGATTACGTTTGATTAATGTTCATGTTAAAGGTTAAATAACTGTTAATAGTTATCCTCCCTATCCGTGTGGAAGTGGTAAGTTTTTGGCTATTTAAGTTTAAAGGAAATAACTTGAAGGCTACCGTTTAGGTCGCTAGCTCTCTAGTTTGCGAGTTAGCATGTGTCTCAAGACCCTGCAGTTGCGCAATATGTTGTAAAAAAAAAAAAAAAGTATAAATGTGACTATAGTCATGTTTTGTCATGTCTACAGGGCTCTAATAATGCTTTGTTCATTTTAATCTGAAAAAAAATAATTAGTCTACCCACCAACTATATGTGGTTTCTTAAGTTTTTATTATTTGCCGTTTTATTATTATTATTATATTTATTTATTACTGATTGATTGTCTTTATTCTTGATTTGTTTATTTATTTTTCATCTTATTTTGTGTAGAAAAATAAAAAATAAGATTTTATTGTAGAAAATCGGAACCAAAGCACTGAAAAGGTTTGTATATTTTTCTGTTTTTAATAAATGCGTTTTTTTTTTTTTTTTTTTTGGAAAACCTGATGCGGCCCAGCCTTGCCCAGACCCTAGCTCCAGTGGCCCCCCCAAGTAAATTGAGTTTGAGACCCCTGTCTTAAACGATCAGCAGCAGAACTGGAAAAAATGTCCATTTGGGATCATTGTTTTTGTTATTCTCGCGCGTCCATTCTCCCGTGTTTGTTATTATTCATTGTTGGCTGTCCTCTCTTGCCTCCTGTTTCCATTCCCCGCTGAGGAAATGAATTGTGTATAGTAAACTATGCAAGTGTCACAATGTGACCATGAGAATCAAACCGACTGCACCAAGTTCCTCTTTTAGCCCAAACTGTCTGCTGGCTTGTCTTTTACCAGTCTGTGTGTGTGTATATATATATATGTGTGTGTGTATGAGTGTGTGTGTGTGTGTGTGTGTGTGTGCGCAACACTGCTGCCTCATGACCCTGCACACTTCCTGCTCACGTTTCACTTTTATGGGCCTTCCTGTCAAGCGAGACAACAGCTCTCTGTGAGTGTTTTCACTACTCTTGATGCATTTGTCCGACTGTCGGTTTCTATACTCGGTTTGGTTTGAAGTCATGTCGTAAGAGGAACTGGGTAAGATGCAGGCTGGGTTTTTTATTTTTTTTCCACAAATATTTATGGTAACACTTGTTTTTATTAGATAAGGCTGTACAGTAAGTCTGCATCTTTAGGATGGGAATGACTAATCAATGTATACAATTTGATCAGTCTAATGTTTGTTGTGTTGTGTAGTCGCTAGTTTTGGGAGTGTTAGCCCTTTCCCACCAACATTTCCAGGAACTTTTTAACCCAGATGAAGGAATTCTTAGTGGTCTGATTGGCACCTCAAAGTTCAGGGTAATTGTTTTATTTGGTACATCAATGCCTTGTAAATCAGATTTTTTTTTTTTAAATGATTGAAATCCGGGCGGCACGGCGGTCTAGTGGTTAGCGCGCAGACCTCACAGCTAGGAGACCAGGGTTCAATTCCACGCTCAGGCATCTCTGTGTGGAGTTTGCATGTTCTCCCCGTGCATGCGTGGGTTTTCTCCGGGTACTCCGGTTTCCTCCCACATTCCAAAAACATGCTAGGTTAATTGGAGCCTATCCCAGCTGTCTTGGGGCGAGAGGCGGGGTACACCCTGCACTGGTGGCCAGCCAATCACAGGCCACATATAGACAAGCAACCATTCACACTCACATTTATACCTATGGACAATTTGGAGTCGCTAATTAACCTAGCATGTTTTTGGAATGTGGGAGGAAACCGGAGTACCCGGAGAAAACCCGCGCATGCACGGGGAGAACATGCAAACTCCACACAGAGATGGCCGAGGATGGAATTGAACCCTGGTCTCCTAGCTGTGAGGTCTGTGCGCTAACCACTCATCTACCGTGCCACCTCGAACAGATTTTTTTTTTGATAAAAATGTATTACTCTTTTGAACGCATATTGTTTTGAGATCCAAACTTTTGTTCCTGATTAGCAAAATCCGACAGAACTCTACTCACAGGACGAAATGGGACGTACTAAGTAACTGTTGATTCATTACCGTGCTGACGGGGATGTTGTACAACTTCATGTCAAAAAATCCCAACTACTACTTCCAGTATACTGTATAACGCTCCACGGATACTCACAGTTCACATACGAACTGACATAGTTGCCTCAGTCACACAGACACATGGTTCCCTTTGTACTTGCAGTCCTCTTGACATGCACGGCTCGGAAGGAACAGAAGTGGCATTGAGCGGAGAAGTTGGAGGAATTTTTACGCCGCGGTGGTTGCTACTGGTCAGACAGCCACTCACAGCCGCCGCCGCCACCTCTTCAAATGCCAAATGCTCTCCTTTACTCTCCCGCTTGCGTCTTCTTTTCCTCTTTCTATTGTTCTCTGTAATGTCTCACCTCCCTCCGCACTCGCTTTCTCCTCTTAAACTAAACTTTAAAAAACTTTAGAGATGGTGACTTTCTAATGAGTCATCTAAGATTAGATTTAGACCCAAGTCTAGTGTCACTGACTCAAGTGTGTGTGGTCATGTACGTTTTGTGAAAGCATTCGGTTGTACGTAAGCTGCGGTTAATGTACTTGAGAGACCTCCAGTGTGTTTACAGAGGCACCTCCTAAAAGAGCCAAAAACACATGAATGGACTTCTGGTATGTGAAGTAGACCACAAGAAGAAATGGTATAAGAGAGTCGGTACGTTTTATATTACCGTATTTTTTTTAGTTGGAGTGTTGTTACTATCATTGTGTCTGTTGTATTTTGTAATAAGAGTGGAAAGGTGACTATAGGGGTGTTATTTGACGTCTAGAGGGCTCTAATAATGTTACACCATTAATAAGGTCATAAACAGGTTTTCATTCATTCATTTTCCACCACTTATCCTCACGAGGGACACGGGGGTGCTGGAGCCTATCCCAGCTGTCTTCGGATTTTATTTTTTTATTACTAAGGAATCCTACTTTGTCGAAATTAATTTATCACAGTCAGGTCCGGAACCAATTAATTGCAATAAAAGGGGGGTGTCAGTGTACCTTTAAGAGGAGTATGGGGCTTTTGTGTTGCGTAGTGCATGTAAACATACTGACTGATACATTGTGATCTCGCAACACAGGTTTCCCCATCTCTGCTCAGCCCCACGCTCTCAAGACAACACACACTCCACCCCCCCCCCTGACCTGTGTCCATATTAGGGCAAAATGCAACCCCCCCAGCACGCTCTCCTGTCACATTTGCTCCAGTGAAGGGAATCCAAGGGAGACTCGCCTCCCCTTAACCCAATTTGAAGGCCCATTTTACTGGCCAGTCAAAACAAGTCAGGGATTTTAAAAAATGAATGCTAGAGCCAAGGTCGCTTATGTTGTTTTGGTTGGAGTGGCAGTGCGGTGTTTAACATTTTTTTAAGGACTATTGTTAATGGGCTTAACTTGAGAAGAGCTTGACCATATGTCACCGGATTTTTCTCCAATGTTCAATTTAATAAGTGACTATTTCAACTGTAAACTGTATGCTTAAGGTACGGAAGTAGGAAGTTATTTATGGCTGTAAAAGTTACTAATATTATACACAGAAGAAATTTGATGCAACAAGATTGTGTTTAATCCGACACTTTTTTGAATGAAAAGGAAAAAAAGAACTTGACAGCGGACACCTCGTCCATTTTTTGCAATCAAGAGAGGAGAAATATGATCTCATATATATAAAATATGATCTCAGGGAAGAACTAAATTTGAAACACTTCTATGCTAGGACTACATTAACAAGCCATAGCATTTCAGCATGTGGAATCAAACTATGGAATGGATGAATGGGTGATGGATATGAATATGTCATTGGATGCTCATATCACCTCGTACTTCGGTACGTGACAAAAAATAAAAAATAAAACAAAAAAAATAAAAATTCATAAAACAAATTTTTTATTAAAAAATTATATTAGGAAAGCAGGAAGTGAACAAATGTAACAGTTACTGATTGTAAAAGTACCAGATGGAGGAGGGGTAGGATTTAATAAGCTTTGCTTCTTCCTACTCTTTTCAGACATGTGGAACTGGGAACTGATTATGTGATGCATTCAATTGTAATCTGATGCATGTTGAAATGAAATAAACACCATTACCAAGTTTAGAATTACTACACGGTGCGTTCTGGTAACTTGTTAGCTTCTCCGCTATGCTTATGTCTGTAGCATTAGCAGCAGCTAGCTCCTCCACCGCTAGGAATCAGTCTCATGCGCCATGAATAGATATTGCAAAATTTTAATTAAATTAATCCATAATCGTTTGAATCGATGTGTTTTTAGTCTTAACATTAGCATCAGTGCTGACAACTTTTTTTTTTACAATTACAATTAATTTGATTATTTCTAATGGCTGGTTGTCGGGCCCCATAATAAAGCTGCCAAATGATCTGTAATATTGTTTGTCAGATAATGAGCAGGATTGTAAATTCTTGAGCTTCCCCAAATAAACAGGGAAGCATTAAACTGAACATTTCAGTGGTTTCCGGGGGGGGTGATGGTTCGTGAACATGTGTGCTGTTTGTTTTGGCTATTCCTTGCACCAATAATTTATCAACTGCCATTTTCAACTGCTATGGTAATTATATTGGTACTTCAACATCTGATCCCGAGACATGGTTGTCATGTAACAGTATTGCATAGCACACATAAGCATTAATGGTTTATGAACTTCCTCCATTGTTGTTTTGTTAAAATCCCTTTTTTAAAAACCCGGCGAGCTGTAACAAATCTATCAGCCAATCCTCCGCTGTTGCCATGCAGAATGCAGGGAAGACGTCCCACAGTTGTCACATTAACGCAACATCCATTTACTCATGGGGAGAGCTGTAGTCTTCCAGCCCATTGAACCTTTTACTTAGCTAACCCCTTGCGCTACCCCCCCCAGCCCCCTTGTGATTGAAGTAGCGCAAATCGTAACGAGCCAGATGTGTCCCCCCTCCCACCCAAACATCAGCCCGCTCTCATTTGTGCACAGAAGATCCCCTTGCGTGACCCGGAGCCATGCATGGATTTGATGCTTGATCATGTAAATAATTGATTCAAACCCAAACATCTGCAAATAGAACAGCGGTTTCCCTCCAGAGCGCCCCCCCTCAGGAATAAGCTAGCGCTACATGCAAATAAACAGGCGGACACCTGAAGTGAATCGCTTGACTGAGACAAGAATTCATGTAAAAACAAATTTTTGTGTCCAAACCGTTCCAAAAACCGTACTCTTCTCCAAGAGTAGCTAATGCTGTGGTGTATTCTACCAAAGAAGAAGAAATCAATGCACTGCGAGCAAATATATGATACTGACTACAGTCTGCACCACAGTGTACAGGAAAGAAGGCACACGGTTAGTTCATGAATACTTTTTTTTTGTGTGTGTGAAAACTGTTTTGGGGCTATTGCTGTGACATAATTATCTACTAATAACGATGTTTAGGGCTGCACGGCGGACGAGTGGTTCGCGCGCGGACCTCACAGCGAGGAGACCCATTTTAATATCACAAGCAGTGCACAGGCCACACAGTAAATGTGACTATAGGGGTGTTATTTCACGTGTGGAGGGCTCTAATAATGTTAAAACCTGTATTTAGTACAAGGTCCAAAGCAGGGTTTCCGTGCTCTAACCACAAAAATATTGTATTAATAATCCTACTATGAGTGGTTAGCGCGCGGGCCTCACAGCTAGGAGACCCGAGTTCAATTGCACCCTGTGCGGAGTTTGCATGTTCTCCCCGTGCATGCATGGGTTTTCTCCGGGTACTCCGGTTTCCGCCCACATTCCAAAAACATGCTAGGTTAATTGGCGACGCAGGCCTAATGTTACACTGACGAGAAATGTATAATCTCTTATTTTGTATATTAACACTAAATAATAGGAGCGTAAAGGTGACTATAGGGGTGTTATTTCACGTCTAGGGGGCTCTAATAATGTTAAAAACTGTATTTAGAAGGTCCTAAGCAGAGTTTCCATGCTCTAACCACGAAAATATTGAATTAATATTGCGGAGTGGTTAGTACGCAGGCCTCACAGCTAGGAGACGCAAGTTCGATTCCATCCTCGGCCATCTCTGTGTGGAGTTTGCATGTTCTCCCGGTGCATGCATGGGTTTTCTCCGGGTACTCCGGTTTCCTCCCACATTCCAAAAACATGCTAGGTTAATTGGCGACTCCAAATTGTCCATAGGTATGAATGTGAGTGTGAATGGTTGTTTGTCTATATGTGCCCTGTGATTAGCTCGACCCTCGTGAGGATAAGCGGTAGAAAATGAATGAATGAATGAAAACGATCTCCCCATAACAATGTTTACAGTGATATTCTTTACTTGACAAATAACCTCCATCTTTTGCAGTCGGTCGGACATAATAATGACAGTCGGCTCTTTTTTTTTTTTTTCAGTGAACTGAAGGAATGAAACAGGGATTTCAGTGTTCTGCCAGTAGTCATCCCTACCAGGGTTTCACAAATGAAAACACATTTAGACCCTTAAGGATCATCCCATCTGTTAGTTTGGGCTCACTTCAACTGCTGAACTCTGTCACCAGAAAACCCAAGAAATATTCTCAAGAGTCAATAACAAAGACACCCTTTCTATCATTAAAACCTGTTATTTGCCTTTAGGTTCATGAAGGAATGTTTGGGTCTTTTGATATTATTATTAAATTCCTGCCTTCCAGAAAAATATGGTGTTTTTAGTAACATAAATAGTCATTAAAGTGCACTCGCAGATATCGCCCAGACCCACACTGTTCAACAAATTGAGCTATGTGATCGAGTCCTGTGTTAATACTGGCTACAAATATACCGTGTACTTGGTTGGTTCAGTCTCTGCACAACACCATCACCCCAGAAACATCACTTATATCGGTGTGTCACGCTGCCGGTCCTCGTCTTGATCTTCTTCACAATCATTCCTTGCGCTTCAGAAGGTGATTTTCCATCTCAGTTCCCATCTGCTCTACATAAGTCACTTTCCCTTTCTTCTGTCACAGTTCATCCCCAGAGACACAAATGTGCGGATCTCGATCGATCTTGACTTGAAGACTTCCCTGTCATTTTTTTTCCCCAATTCTCCTAGAATCATCTGCAGTGTGTTACTGTACTTTCGCGAGATACTTACAGACGTCATGTCTTCCCTTGAACCCCGAGCGTAACCGTGTTGTGTTGCGTTCACAAAGCCTTGAGAGTGAAAATGCATATTTAATCAAATTGTATGTATTCATATTTTCAAGTACTGGTGTCGGACAATCGGATGTGAATTGGTGCATCCCTACTGTTTGTTGACTACGCATCCCCTTTGGTATTTGTGGTCTTGCACCTGCTGTGGTGATTGACAGATTAACTCATTAGACTACTTAACTCATTCCTTTATCTGCTCGTTTGCCAGCTAAATCGTTTTATTAGTTTACAACTGACTGGCTCTTTGCAGCCATTTGTATTTATTACTTTCATTTTAACTAACTTATGATACGTATGGATTATTAATCTCTTTGACCCAGTACATATACAGTAATCCCTCATTTATCACTGTTAAACGGTTCCAGAAATGACTGTGATAAGTGAAGTCATGAAATTGCATCTCGTCGTCACACAAATTGTTTATTAGTTTACAACTGGCTGGCTCTTTGCAGCCATTTGTATTTATTACTTTCATTTTAACTAACTTATGAAACGTATGAATTATTATTGTCTTTGACTCGAAGACATGACAGTACAGATACAGTAATCCCTCATTTATCACAGCTAAACGGTTCCAGAAATGACTGTGATAAGTGAATTTCTGTGAAGTAGGATTTCTTATAAGTTTTATATATTTGCATATAGTTTTATAATTGATTGCGAAAGAGGAACCTTCTAAATTAAGGAGACCAAACACTACGAAAATGAAGTTTGAAGTCAAGTCTAAAGGAAACCAAAGTCATTGTCGTCACACAAATAGTTTAACTGACTGGCTCTTTGCAGCCATTTGTATTTATGACTTTCATTTTAACTAACTTATGAAACGTATGAATTATTAATGTCTTTGACCCAAAGACATGACAGTACATATATAGTAATCCCTCATTTATCACAGTTTAACGGTTCCAGAAATGACTGTGATAAGTGAATTTCTGTGAAGTAGGATTTCTTATAAGTTTTATATATTTGTATATAGTTTTATAATTGATTGTGAAAGAGAAACCTTCTCAATCTTTTTTTTTTTTGACTGATTCCCAGCCGACTAGTTATGTATATGACGGCCTATTTTTTGTGTGAATGAGGGAGTACAGAAGTGAACTTGAAAGAGGAAAAGAAAGTCAGCAGGGTAGAAATAGGAAGCGAGGACATCGTCTGCAGTCACAGACAGAGCATGGAGTGGAGTGGAGTGGAGTGGAGAGAAGTGCATGATGGTCAATTGTCTTTTGTCGTCAGTGCTCAGACCTCGGTTGTACGCATGGCGCTCTGGCTGTATGTCATATTTAAAAAAAAAAAAAAAAAAACTCCTACATGAGTGTGTATGTGTATGTCGCGTGATATGCAGGTGACATCCAAGTCACGTGTGAACCCACTGGGGAGAGAATCCACACACCATCATGCCCTTGTAAGGACTACATCTCCTGTCCCCTGTGGACCGTCCGTCCATCAGACCGCAGCATCCCACCTTTTTTTTTTTTTTTCCACTTGTTCTTTTGTGGTTCAGGTTTTCCCAAAGTGGGAGGAGGTGCGGAAGGTCGGAACAGAACAGAACAGGCAGTTGAGAACTATTTACTGTGACATATGGCAAGGCCTTCTTGCATTTGAATTCAAAGCTAGACACTATGCACCCTTAAGGCAGAACAAATAGGCTTGTAACACCAATTCATCGTTTTTTTTTTGTTGTTTTTTTTCCCCTATTCTCGCCCTGGAGGAGTTGTATTTCATCCCAGTGACCATTAAGCAGCCGGGCCCTTGATATTTAATACTCCAGTGGACATCAAGCAGACAAGAGGCTTAATCAGCTTTATTTTGGATACAAGGGTGTCCATTTCGGTTTTAAATAATTCAGTGGTGTGTGTGTTTGTTGTGATGTTGGTGGGGGGTTAGGGGTGTATGCACTGTCTGAATGCTAGTATGAGTCAGGAGGAAAAAAAGGGGAAGTGTGTTCATCTGGAAAGTTGATAGCGTACCCACGCTCGCGTTTGTCATCACTGTGGAACGAACGCACCGGGTGAATATCGTTTTGCCCTCGGACCACACTGATTTTTAAACGCAATTGTTTTGTTTTTTTTGTCTGTTTTCAGAGAAGAACAACACGCATGATATAGATAGCAACACAAGGTCCTGCAACAGAGAAGGTAAAACACACACACACACACACACACACATGGAGATTAAAGACAATAATAATATTACAATGACAATAATAACAGGGGAAAACAAGACATGATTATATCTTGCAAAAAGCAGTAGGCATTTATAAGCTTTTGCTTCAGCCTACTCCTTTTTACGTGTAAATAATGGAAAGTTATATTTTGATTGATGTAAGAAATGCACTGTAATGTTTCATATATTTGCCAAAATAATAAAAAAAAATAAAATAAATAATAATAATATACAAATGGGGCGGCACGGCGGTTGAGTGGTTAGCGCGAGGGCCTCACAACTAGGAGACCCGAGTTCAATTCCACCCTCGGCCATCTCTGTGTGGAGTTTGCATGTTCTCCCCCGTGCATGCGTGGGTTTTTCTCCGGGTACTCCGGTTTCCTCCCACATTCCAAAAACATGCTAGGTTAATTAGCGACTCCAAATTGTCCATAGGTATGAATGTGAGTGTGAGTGGTTGTTTGTCTATATGTGCCCTGTGATTGGCTGGCCACCAGTCCAGGGTGTACTCTGCCTCTCGCCTGAAGACAGCTGGGATAGGCTCTACTTCATATATGTATTTGCACAAAGCTTTTCATGTCTCATCCGTGAAAACCCCGATGTAAACATCCCTAACTGTCCTGTCACAATTGGAACTGAAAGTGACTGTCCTGTCATCTTGCGGTAGACGCTTGTCCCGTGAATCCACTTGTGGTTTCAGTCGCCGTCCTGTTGTATTCAAAATATGTCTGACCAAAAAGTAGGCTTAAGTGTCCTGAAATGACTTTATACTCTCAATTTCATGACGTCGCGTCTCGGCCACACGCATTTCTTGATCATCCACTGGGAATAAGTGCTGTAATAGACTGCATACCAAATGGCGGTGACCTTTTGGCTGATTGTTTGAAAAAGGCCAGACAGCCCGCAAGGCAGTTAGATCATGGCCCCCGCCTCACTGCTGTGGCCAAGGGTGTCATCATTAAAAGAGACACTGTGTGCATTTGCACCAAAATCAACATTCATTCATTTATTTTCTACCGCTTTTCCTCACGAGGGTCGCTGTGGGATGCTGGAGCCTATCCCAGCTGTCCCTGGACTGGTGGCCAGCCAATCACAGGGCACATATAGACAAACAACCATTCACACTCACATTCATACCTATGGACAATTTGGAGTCGCTAATTAGCCTAGCATGTTTTTGGAATGTGGGAGGAAACCGGAGTACCCGGAGAAAACCCACGCATGCACGGGGGAGAACATGCAAACTCCACACAGAGATGGCGGACGGTGGAATTGGACTTGGGTCTCCTAGCTGTGAGGCCTGCGTGTTAACCACTCGACCGCCGTGCAGCCACTAGACTAGTGATTAAGTTGTTACATTAACTTGAAACCCTCCTACCAACATCGGGGCTCAAACACAGTTTTCACCCGGTACGCCGTCTTAGTCCACATTCCAAAAATATGTATGTTAAGTGGGAGTTGTATCCACGGAGGTTGGAATTGAACCCCGGTCTCCTAGCTGTGAGGTCTGCACGCTAACCAGTCGACCGCCGACGGCGCTCACTCTCTAGTGGCCCAAAACGATGCTTTCTAAAGATGATGTCTCACTCTGTAAACTTTTTAACCTTAGCGTTTTTAACAATATTTATCAGAACTTATGAAACGTATGAATTATTGTCTTCGACCCAAAGACATGACAGTACATATACAGTAATCCCTCATTTATCACTGTTAAACGGTTCCAGAAACGACCGTGATAAGTGAATTTCTGTGAAGTAGGATTTCTTATAAAGTTTGATATAGTTGTATAGAGTTTTATAATTGATTGTGAAAGAGGCACCTTCTAAATTAAGGAGACCAAACACTACCACAAATGGAGTTTGAAGTCTACGTCAAGTCTAAAGAAAAGTGTCATGCAACCTGCTATATTTGCCAAATATTTGTCCTTTTTTTCAGGAGCACTTTGTAAATAGCAGACCACATCAAATAACCAAATTGATAAATATTTATTTAAACACTTGGCGGGCCGGATCTGGCCCCCGGGCCATAGTTTGCCTACCCCTGACCTCTAGCCAGAATCTTGTGGAAATTGTATTTCATGTTGTCATGGTAAAAGTCTGGTCTTTTCACAGACGCCATCATTGTTTGCAGTCTAGTAAACCACTAATATAAGAAATAAGGAATATAAATAGACAGTGTGAAGGACTAAAACAGTATATTCCTGGATCACTTATCATTTTGCGGGATCTTTGAGTATTCCTATCTTTTCCTGATGGAAATCACTTTTGTAGGTTTGTACATAGTACATACAGTACATATAGTATGTGTCCCCATGTACATTAATACCATTCCAGCAGACTATAAACATCACCAGTCATTAACAATGAGCTTTCTTGAAAGGTGAGTCTTAGATACCAAAACCCATGTCATCATATTGGGGGGGCGGGGGGGGCACTTTGTACCTGAGTGTAGTGAAAACAGTGTCTGACTCATAATGGAAGGAAGTGAGCATGTTGTAGCCGCAGGCTGTAGACAACTTCAGGATACGAGTGCCAATTTGACGCCATTTCGACTTTCACACTTCCTGAATCAGCACTGCCCCCTTGTGGCGCCACCCCTCGTTTCCATGCTTAGAATCCTATACATTTTTTTTATTCCCCGGCATAAACCAGATCCAGAAAGCGGTTCTTGTTATTTTCTGTCAAGCAGTGTAGGAATGTGTGAAGAGCTCGGGGAGGAATGAATAGCGGAATTGAAAATAGCCATTGCTTGCTGGGGGGGGGGCACAGAAATGCGGGGTGTGATCATCACGCACACACGCGGCGGCACACTGTCTCTTTTGTCGTCAGCTTCACACTACGGTTTAAGTCTGGCGAGTTGCATCTTTATGCTTGAGAAGAAAGAAAGTCACTCTCTCTTTAGAAAGCTGCAGTCCTATCTCCCGCTTGATAGACTCCCATTTTTATTCCGGAATAGTTACTCCATTTGACATTTTGATTACAACGTGAACGGGGCCCGCGCGGAATGCCTTTTTTAGCTTCTTTTATCCATTTTTATCCGTGTGACGTTCTCTGACGTAGTCGCTTTTTCCCGTAATGGTGGCCTCCTGTAATACTGGGGGGGTAGTCCCCTGAAATTGCTACCTTCTCACTGGCTTTTTGCCTCCAATAAAATATTTATAGAGACGCTGCCATTTAGGTCTCTTTTTCCCCTTTTTTGTTTGGCTGTGTCTGGGAAGGTCCAGAGAAACTGGTTCAGGATCTGTGTAGTTTAGTCTAGAAGAAGCACCGTGCGGTACTATTACTATTAATAGTATATTATTATGTTGGAACTACCACATCGGTAGCATTGAACGGTTGAGGGTTGGAGTACAATGAGTATTTTTTTTTTAAACAGGTGGCGAATGGATTATAAATGATACAGGACAAAAATGTACAACTGTGATTGAATATATGGCCAGCCAATCACAGGGCACATATAGACAAACAACCATTCACACTCACATTCATACCTATGGACAATTTGGAGTCCAGTTTTGGATGCACAGGGAGAACATGCAAACTCCACACAGAGATGGCCGAGGGTGGAATTGAACTCGGGTCTCCTAGCTGTGAGGCCTGCGCGCCAACCACTCGCCCACCGTGCGGGCTGGTTGCAGAACCAAAAAACTCAATATAATTAAGTACAGAAATCAATGACACGTTATATTATACTTACTCTGCAGGGGGGGGAATTAAATAAAAAAATTTAAATAAATTAAATAAATAAGCAACTCTAGCTAACAAATCACCCTGACGGAAAATTGGAGTATTGGGTAATCTGTCTCAGACAAATTTACTAACATTGGCTGCCAGGTGTATTGCAACAAACTTGGTTAAATATCGATTTGAAAAGTGAAGTGATTATGTTTGTTATTTTTCAAATGTATGTACTGTTTGCATTCATCCATTTTTTTTACGTCTGTTTTTACTACTATTTTGACCATCAGGTTTGCTGGAATGGGTAACCTGCTAAAAGTCCTTACAAGGGAAATAGAGAACTATCCACACTTTTTCCTGGACTTTGAAAGTAAGTCTGGCACAGGAGTGAATAAAAGATGGGAGACGAGTTTTTTTCGGTGATGTGGATGCAGTATTTTTTTTCCCCGCCGTCATGTCTTCATGCCTTCTTTTTCATCCAGACAAGACGGGCGACTCTTTCAGCTTCCAATGTCTTCACTTTTTTTTAAAAACGTTTTAACATCACTTACACTTTTCGTCCTTTCTCTTCCTTTCTCTCTCTATCTCTCTATCTCTCTCTGTCTTTTGCAGAAGCCAAATGGGGAATCTGTTAAAAGTGCTCACTTGCACAGAGCTCGAACAGGGGCCAAACTTTTTCCTTGACTTTGAAAGTGAGCATAGCCTTTCTTTTCCGCTAAACCAACAAAGTCACCCCCTCCGCGCTCCCAAGAAGTGAAGGGTCAGCGTATTTTAGCTCCTTGATTGACTGGCCGTTAAAGCGCTCATTGACTAAAACAGGAGCTGACCCTTGACTTTTTGCCATCTCCTTTTACTTGCTTGTGCATGCATGCTCTGCTGTTGTCGGGGGGGGGGGAGAAAAACGTCCCTCATCTGTACGGTACAGTCGATCCCTGCTGAATAAAAGGACATTGATTCCCTTTCATGAAGCCTGGATTATGCTGCAAAGTGTTGCAGTCACTTTGCCTTAAAAGTGACTGCAACACATTAATGCCAGCTTCTATACCCCTCCCGTCTCTCTTTAACTGCCATTGCTCGCTCATGACGGATGGAGCTAACAAGCTAAATTGCATAGACGAATAAGATAAATAAAGTTTACACCATATAATATGCCTCACATGGTTAAGTGCAGGGGTCTCAAACTCAATTTATCTGGGGGCCACTGGAGCTAGGGTCTGGGTGAGACTGGGCCGCATCAGGTTTTCTAAAAAAAAAAAAAAACGCATTTATTAAGCATTTTTTATTTTATTTATTACATTTTTATTTTTCTATATAAAATAAGATGAAAAATAAATAAACAAATAAAGAAAATCAGTAATAAATAAATATAATAATAATAATAATAAAACGGCAAATAATAAAAAATCACATAGTTGGTGGGTAGACAAGTTTTTTTTTTCAGATTACAATTAACAAAGCATTATTAGAGCCCTGTAGACATGACAAAACACGACTATAGTCACATTTATACTCTTTTTATTTACAACATATTGCGCAACTGCAGAGTCTTGAGACACATGCTAACTCGCAAACTAGAGAGCCAGCGACCTAAACGGTAGCCTTCAAGTTATTTCCTTTCAACTTAAATAGCCAAAAACTTACCACTTCCACACGGATAGGGAGGATAACTATTAACAGTTATTTAACCTTTAACATGAACATTAATCAAACGTAATATTTTTTCCTGGGTACATGATACCATACAGCATCCATATCAAACTTGCGCGGGCCGCACTAACATTAAACTTTCCTATCAAGGCCGGGGGGCCTCAAACTAGTGTCCTGCGGGCCACATTTGCATTTGAAATTGTAACATGGAAAGATACTATATATATATATATTTAAATTGTATTAAAATAAGATGAAATACCTGCTTTTGATGGCTTAAATATTGTCCCAAAAATGTTTTACAAATATATAAATGGAAGTTCAGAATTTCAGATACGCAGGGATCCACTGTACTATATTTGATTTCCATTGCCTCATGTTTGTTAACCACCATATACAAGTAAATACTGTCTTTCTTTTGTTTTCTACCTCTGCTCTTCTGTGACATTTCACCCAACCACAGTGTTTGTTTACTCAGTGAAGAGGAAACGATGGCATGACAGCGTGTTTTTTTTTTTTTTTTTTTTTTTTTAAACAGGCGCCAGACATAGTCGGCGATGCTCTATATTTACAGCAGCTAGTTTTGTGGTCATGACAGCCCAAGCGTTGACACACAATATGTTAGAACTCGTGCTTGGGCTGGCCACAATAAAAGGCCACTGAAAAAAAATGTGCAGTTTTATGTGCAGTCCCAAAAACTGTATTTTTATACTCTTGATTATTAATGTTAATTAATTAATGAATACATGCTGTCAGCATATTGCCTGTAAAAGTTAGTGATTATGTTTGTTATTTTTCAGTGTCTTGATGTGTGCGCTTGCTTTGCTTAGATGCACAGCCCACAGAAGGAGAGTGCGAAGTATGGAACCAGGTGAATTCTGTCCTCCAGGACTCTGAAAGCATCCTATCGGGCCTGCAGGCATACAAGGGAGCCGGACAGGAAATCAGAGATGTAAGGAACCTGCTTAGGATAGAGCCCTGTGGTACACCAGTTATAAGTACCAACAACTTTGGCTCATTAAAAAAATGCATTTGGTATATTTGGAATGATGTGTGTGTGTGTGTGTGTGTGTGTGTGTGGGTGGGCGGGCGGCATTGCGGTCAAGTGGTTGGCGCGCAGACCTCACAGCTAGGAGACCAGGGTTCAATTCCACCCTCGGCCATCTCTGTGTGGAGTTTGCATGTTCTCCCCGTGCATGCGTGGGTTTTCTCCGGGTACTCCGGTTTCCTCCCACATTCCAAAAAAAAACTGTTTCTAACCTTCTAAATATTTTTTATATAACATTATAACATTTTAGAGCCCTCCAGACATGAAGTAACATCCCTATAGTGAACTTTATACTCATATTACGCGTTATAGTAGACATAATAAGAGAAAATAAGATGACGAGGGATTAGCGCGAGGGCCTCACAACTAGGAGACCCGATTCCACCCTTGGCCATCTCTGTGTGGAGTTTGCATGTTCTCCCCGTGCATGTGTGGGTTTTCTCTGAGTACTCCGGCTTCCTCCCACATTCCAAAAAACATGCTAGGTTAATTAGCGACTCCAAATTGTCCATAGGTATGAATATGAGTGTGAATGGTTGTTTGCTTATATGTGCCCTGTGATTGGCTGGCAACCAGAAAATGAATGAATGAATAAATGTGTGTGTGGTGTTCTTCAGGCAATTCAGAACCCCGGGGACTTCATGCTCCAGGAGCGAGCCTGGAATTCTGTGTGCCCTCTTGTCATCAAACTCAAGAAGTTCTACAGTTTTTCTCTGAGGCTAGGTGGGTGCCATTGTGACAGTATCCCCCCCCCCCCCCCCCCCCCCCAATACGTTAGTCTAATTAGTGTTTTTCTGCGTGCAGAGGAAGCTCTAAAGAGTTTGTTGGAGTCCCTGACATGTCCGCCCTACACGCCCACTCAGCACCTGGAGAAGGAGCAGGCTCTGGCCAAACAGTTTGCTGAAATCCTCCACTTCACGCTACGCTTCGATGAGCTCAAGGTGCCCAAGCGCTTTCTCCCCCAACGTGACCTCAGTCTGATGACGCATCGTATGATATATGATGCTGTCAAGCGGCGGATTTGAGTAACGGCTTTTTTTAATTTCCTCTCAGATGAGGATTCCCGCCATCCAGAATGACTTCAGCTATTACAGAAGAACCATCAGTCGAAACAGGATAAACAACATGAATGTGAGTTAAACGTGTTTTACCATGTTTTTATTATTACTAAAAAGTCACCGCTTATGTTGACAGTCTATGTCAACAAAAACTCATCAGCTCTTGGTCCACAGTGTTATTTTCTTATTAAAATGTGCTCGCTTATGTTGACAAACTCATCAAGCACTAGTCCACAGTGTTTTTGTACCCGCCGCTTATGTCGACAATCCGTCTATCTCGACCAATTTGTCAATTCCTGGTCCACCGTGTTCTTGTTATTAAGAAGTGCCCACTTATGTCAACACCGTGTCTGTGTCGACCAAATCATGAAGTCTTCGTCCACCATGTTCTTATGACTAAAACCATGTTTTTATTATTACTAAAAAGTCACCGCTTATGTTGACAATCCGTCTATGTCAACAAAAACTCATCAGCTCTTGGTCCACAGTGTTATTTTCTTATTAAAATGTGCTCACTTATGTTGACAAACTCATCAAGTACTGGTCCACAGTGTTCTTGTACCCGCTTATGTCGACAACCTGTCTATCTCGACCAATTTGTCAATTCCTGGTCCACCGTGTTCTCGTTATTGAGAAGTGCCCACTTATGTCAACATCTTGTCTGTGTCGACCAAATCATGAAGTCTTGGTCGACCATGTTCTTATGACTAAAACCATGTTTTAATTATTACTAAAAAGTCACCGCTTATGTTGACAATCCGTCTATGTCAACAAACTCGTCAATTCTTGGTCCACGGTGTTATTTTCTTATTAAAATGTGCTAGCTTATGTTGACAAACTCATCAAGTACTAGTCCACAGTGTTTTTGTACCCGCCGCTTATGTCGACAATCCGTCTATCTCGACCAATTTGTCAATTCCTGGTCCACTGTGTTCTCGTTATTGAGAAGTGCCCACTTATGTCAACATCTTGTCTGTGTCGACCAAGTCTTCGTCCACCATGTTCTTATGACTAAAACCATGTTTTTATTATTACTAAAAAGTCACCGCTTATGTTGACAATCCATCTATGTCAACAAACTCATCAGCTTTTGGTCCACAGTGTTATTTTCTTATTAAAATGTGCTCGCTTATGTTGACAAACTCATCAAGTACTGGTCCACAGTGTTCTTGTACCCGCCGCTTATGTCGACAACCCGTCTATCTCGACCAATTTGTCAAGTTCTGGTTTACCGTGTTCTCGTTATTAAGAAGTGCCCACTTATGTCAAACATCTTGTCTGTGTCGACCAAGTCTTCGTCCACCATGTTCTTATGACTAAAACCATGTTTTTATTATTACTAAAAAGTCACCGCTTATGTTGACAATCCGTCTATGTCAACAAACTTGTCAATTCTTGGTCCACTGTGTTATTTTCTTATTAAAATGTGCTCGCTTATGTTGACAAACTCATCAAGTACTGGTCCGCAGTGTTCTTGTACCCGCCGCTTATGTCGACAACCCGTCTATCTCGACCAATTTGTCAAGTCCTGGTTTACCGTGTTCTCGTTATAAAAAATTGCCCACTTATGTCAACATCTTGTCTGTGTCGACCAAATCACGAAGTTTCGTCCACCATGTTCTTATGACTAAAAGTGCCTGCTTATGTTGACGTCAACATAAACATTCTATGAAAAATCGTCCTGTTTGTGTAGTATTGTTAAATTCATCATTATCTCTAAGGAGCATGAAACACGACAGCAACTACTGTCAAATTCCACAGCATTAAAACATACACACAGTGACTTCCTGTTCATTCCAAAGTAAAAGCATGGCAGTATTAACTAACATTTTAGTGGATTCTTCAGCAACAAACGCATTTTTAGATTGAAATGAAGACTTCAGTGTCATGATAGTCAAGGCATACAACACAATTGGACTCTGTTAAGATAGTAATAGTCTTAAAATATGATATGACGACACAAGAATATAAATCAAAATATGCAGCTCCAACTACATTGTGGTATCATGACTGATTTATTTTGTTGTTGTTGTTGTTCCTGCAGCTGGATATTGAGAATGAAGTCAATAACGAGATGGCCAACAGAATGTCTCTGTTTTACGCCGAGGCCACGCCCATGCTGAAAACGCTCAGCAATGCAACCACAAACTTTGTGACTGAGGTAAGACCGGCGACACTTTT
The DNA here is from genome assembly GCF_030265055.1 of Doryrhamphus excisus. NCBI lineage: Eukaryota > Metazoa > Chordata > Actinopteri > Syngnathiformes > Syngnathidae > Doryrhamphus > Doryrhamphus excisus. The sequence goes on from NC_080466.1 coordinate 29,867,740, forward strand.
AACGACATGTCGAAAATATCAACACATCCATGCATCAAGTGATGTTTTTATAATGTTGCTATGTTGTGTCTCATGCAGAACAAGACTCTTCCACTGGAAAACACAACAGACTGTCTGAGCACCATGGCCAGCGTGTGTAAAGTCATGTTGGAGACACCGTGAGTTCTTACTGTTTATACCTGCAGCACTTATATAGTATATAATATTCATTCATTCATTCATGTATTCATTTTTTTACCGCTTATCCTCACAAGGGTCGTGGGGGGTTCTGAGAGGCGGGGTACACCCTGGACTGGTGGACAATATTTTAGGCCGTAATTGTGAGAAAAAAAATAGACTTCGAATGGATATTTTCATAGTTACAGCAGAGAAAAACTGTCTAAATGTGTTTATAGAGCCCTCTAGACATGAAACAACACCCCTATAGTCACATTGACACTCATTAATTAATTCATTCATTTTCTACCACTTATCCTCACGGGGGGGTGCTGGAGCCTATTCCAGCTGTCTTCAGGGCGAGAGGCGGGGTACGCCCTGGACTGGTCGCCAGCCAATCACAGGGCACATATAGACAAACAACCATTCACACTCACATTCATACCTTTTGTCATACAATTTAGAGTCGCTAATTAACCTAGCATGTTTTTGGAATGCGGGAGGAAACTGGAGTACCCGGAGAAAACCCACGCATGCACGGGGAGAACATGCAAACTCTACACAGAGATGGCCGAGGGTGGAATTGAACTCTGGTCTCCTAGCTGTGAGGCCCTCACGCTAATCACTCGTCCGCCATGCAGCGTAAAAACATCTTATTTTCTCTTATTATGTCTACTATATTGGGTAATATGAGTATAAAGTTCACTATAGGGGTGTTACTTCATGTCTAGAGGGCTCTAAAATGAATTCATTCATTCATTCATTTTCTCCCGCTTATCTTCACGAGGGTCGCGGGGGTTGCTGGAGCCTATCCCAGCTGTCTTCGGGCGAGAGGCTGGGTACACCCTGGAATGGTCACCAGCCAATCACAGGGCACATATAGACAAACAACCATTCACACTCACATTCATACCTTTTGTCATACAATTTGGAGTCGCTAATTAACCTAGCATGTTTTTGGAATGCGGGAGGAAACTGGAGTACCCGGGGAAAACCCACACAGAGATGGCCGAGGGTGGAATTGAACTCTGGTCTCCTAACTGAGAGGTCTGCGCGCTAACCACTCACCGTGCAGCCCCACTTCCATACTACGTACATTTATTTTCATTCACAGTTCAGTCTCCTCCCATGACGTAACAAATTCTCTAAAGGAGAAATATCGTCTTTGTTTTGATCTCTGCGATCATGTGACACCCGTATGAAATAGTATGACATCACTATTACCAAGTACGATGTCTGAGTACGATGTCTTCTGTGTTTAGGGAGTACTCGAGTCGTTTCAGCAGCGATGACACCGTCCTATTCTGCATGAGGGTCATGGTCGGCGTCATCATTCTCTATGACCACGTTCACCCCAACGGCGCCTTCAACAAGTCCTCCAAGATTGATGTGAGTCTCACGGCGCCGCGAGCGTGACCAGGGGCGACCACTACTACTACTATGTCATGCGTACGATTCCTGTCTCCTCAGATGAAGGGCTGCATAAAAGTGCTGAAGGACCAACCGGCAGACAACGTAGAAGGCCTGCTGAACGCCCTCAAGTAGGTCACACGTGAAGAATAAAGAATATTGTTGGTTAGTTAGCTAAGAAATATACAATAATACAAGTTTATAAATTTAAAAACTATTTTAATGTGATCCTGGCAAAGCATTTTATTGTTAATGCCTGCTGGGATTCAGTGAGGTCAGCCGACGTCTGGGCTTCTCTGGCGCCCTCTGGTGGACAGAGGCAACATTGCAGCGCCTTGACAGGCATAGACAAGGTTTTTCCTCTCTAAATTTATTAGGTGCAACTTATACACCAGAAATGATGGTAGTATCAAGATGTCCGCCACATTATGCTTCGCGGTGGGCCGCCATTAATAAATGTGAACGTGCGGGAAACACTGAACAGTGACAAAGATGTTATTAATATCGTTTTTTACTCTTCAGATTCACCACAAAACACCTGAACGACGAGTCCACTCCGAAAAACATCCGGACGATGCTCCAGTAATGTTTTTTTTTTTTTTTTCCTCGTTGATGTTGTTGTTTAAATCTAAAAAGATATGAAGAGGATCAATGCGCTGACCTCAAAACAAGATGTATATGTTTACATTATTTAAAAGACATGTTAACACTTTGCGTAGTCGTTCTCTCCAAGTTAAAGGTGCATGCTACTTATAGCGACAGAAAAAGAAGAACGAGACATTTCTGCCAGCCTTAAATCAATCGATCAATCGTCTAACGTCCTTTTCTATACACACACACACACAAAAAAATACATGCTATGTATTATTTCTGCGCACAGAATGAGGTTAAAGGGCTGAAAAGTGGACGCAGGTGAGGGATTTTTGGTGTTGTTTTCTATGGTTTGTCCTGTTGTCTTCCCACTGTGAATATAAAATCAATATAGAATCACTCACACCACACAATACATTAGAATAAATATTTCACTATTTTCCTACAACGATAAAGCTAGAAAAAAAATAAGGTTTAAATTCCACATGTTATGATAATATTTTAAAAATGTTCCTGCTGTTTTTCCTTATTGCTTTCTTGTTAATATATCCATTTGTTGCCAGTTTTAAAAGCAGGAAAGAAAAACGCCTTGTTTGAGTGTGTGAGCGGGTTGAATTAGTTATTTTTAAATTATTAACTAGATTTTTTTTTTATGTGAACTTTAGCTTTATGTCATTTTATTGCCTTAAAACGCACATTTTCAACTACTGTACTCTTTCAATTGGCCTGCTGTGTGGAACCTGATATCGGTATGCATATTATTATATTATAGTATTCACAATATTCAAAAATATTGGACAATCACATCACTAGATCTCATGCTTTTGTAATAATCCTCTTTTTTTCTCCACATATTCCAGTCATAACTCAGCATATCACTTGATAAGCCTTAAACAATCACCATAAAAGAAGTACTGTAGTACATTAAATCCAAATTATTTGTTACTGAACACACCTTTCCATTGTATGTCGATTTTTGTCGTATGTACACATAAGCCATACTTTGGGCTGTGTTCTACTATGCGACATGTTAAAAAGTACACACAGATAAGATGAACATTTCACAAAAAAACTCCTTGTTGTGCTCCTGTGTGATGAATGCAAGACATTTTCTTTGTTTTTGTTGGAAGTTGTGGACTGGCAGATTATATGTATATTGATTTGTATTGTTTAACGAAAGGGTTGTGTGAATTGGGTAATAAAGGTGGTACATTTCTTACATAGAAACACTTTTTTATATTTTATTCTAAAGCATTAACATGATTATTGGCTGTATTCGAGTTTTAATTCCAGCAGCTATTACAATACAGCATTTGGCGTTCTGCAAGCTGTCATTCCATAATTGTCCTGCAGGGGGTCGGTGTTCGTCAATCCACGTGTTGTGTGAGTGTTAACGGAGTAGTCCAAGGCTGAAATTCAAACAGGGGTGCACCTTGGAAATAAAACACAGTTGACACGAAAGGGTGAAATATAGTAAAATAAAAATAGTAGAGAAGTAATATGTTAAGTTTAAGATATTACTTCTCTACTCAAGTAAAAGAAGTCAAAAGCCGTGTTTCAATTCAATTCGCTTCCGTCATGCTTACACTGTACACACATTTGAAGTACCCGGATGTTAGCAGTGCAGCCATATGGCTTAGTCACGTTCACGCATTCATTCATTCAAAAACTGTCCAATCATGTTGGTGTCAAAGGATAATTTGACAATAATTATTAGTAATAATTTGTAAAGTAACACATAGCAGATATGCTAAGAAGTTATACATAGTATTATACATAATATTTCAAGAAAAGGCTTTGAGGTTTAGGTGGAAAAGCCCATTAGTGTGAACTTCAGTCTTTTGCTCTTTTTTTTATCAAATATTTCAATATTATAACACTCTTTGTACATTATCTTTTTGTAATGTTATTATTTTATTGCCATATTATTTTGACTTTATCCCTGTAATATTGTAAACATTTTCCCAACTTAATTTCCCCCAAAAATTACTTGATTCATTTTGTTAGTTTTTTTTTCTCCTAATATTGTGACTTAATTATGTAATATTTCCATGGTATGCTCCTAAAATGACTTCTCATATTATGAGTCAAGTCTCGTAAAAAAAAAATCCTGTTGAAAAACAACTTTTAAAGTTAAATTTTTCCATTGTAAATTTTCTTGAATTAATTAATTCTTGAATTAATTCCCGTAATAGTTTGACTCGTATCATAACTTTTTTCTGTAATATAATTTTCCAACAATTACAGTTAGAATTGTTTTTTTTCTCATAATATTGTGAGAAATGTTTTATTTTTTTATTATATTTTATGAAACTTTTTATATTATTTTGACTTTATCCCTGTAATATTAAAAAAAAATTCCCAACTTAATTTCCCCCTAAAATTACTTAATTACTTTTGTTTGGTTTGTTTATCCTAATATTGTGACTTAATTATGTAATATTTCCATGGTATGCTCCTAAAATGATTTCTCATATTATGAGTCTAGTCTCGTAAAAATGAAAAAAAATACTGTTTAAAGACAACTTTTAAAGTTAAATTTTTCCATTGTAAATTTTCTTGAATTAATTCCCATAATATTTGAAGTTTTTTCTGTAATATAACAATAATATTGTGTAATAATATGTAATTATATTATTATATATTATTACATAATATGTAATATAGTTTTTTTCTCATATTGTGAGAAAAAATATATTTTTATTATATTTTATTATACTTTTTTTATGTTTTTCTGTAATATTTCAACCCTATGCTACTAAAATAACATTATTTTCCCTCGTAGGTCAAAAGGTTAAGGAATATCTGATCCAAGATGTTTGTGGGATTACATGCAAAAGGTGTTGCAACACACAGTGAACACTTCTTTCTTGCTTCATGCTTACATCATGTAACCCTAAAGGAGGAGGAGGAGGGGCTACGACGACTTACTGGGAACGCTCCTGTTTGAACGCTGCGATGCCCTGAGGGCCTCCGCACTCAGCCTGGGTACCGCCGTTCTCACCGGGCCCGGACGCTTCCCGGCATTCCACCGAGCCATCCCCAGCAGGTTCTGACCCGCCTCCTTGGTGACGGGGTAGCCTTGACCGTGAGACGCCCACTGGGGCCGGGGAGGAGGAGGAGGGGGGTGGGTGTTGAAGTTTGAAGTGAGGAACATCTAAATGGAATGAAGGAGAAACAAAAAAAGTGTAGCAAAACCAGATTTACATTCATATTCCTTGTCACCTCTGTCTTGTTTCTCCCTAATTTGTATCCCCCCCCTTGCCGGCCCCCCCACTGTGATGCTGTCACCATTAGCATGCGCCTCTGTGTAAAGAGCTGCTCCATATATGCATGAAGTCAACAATGTCTCAGTGGGGTTTGTAGTTAAGAGAATGATAAATGAAGGCTAGCTTACCAGAGATTTAGCTTTGCGTAGTTTGTACTTGGTGTCAGACAGCGTCTTCGGTCTCCCGTCGTCCCCCTTGTCAGTTCTGCTGCTACAGGTGCTTGATCTGCTCTTTGTTGGCCTGCGGGAAGTAGTACTACTGTCTGTAACTCTAAGCCTAATCCTGTTTTTGAGGTAGTATAATTGTTCCCAAACCTAACCCTAAAACTGTCCCTAACCCTGGAACTGTCCCTGAACCTAACCCCAACAATGCTCTTGAGGTAGTAGAATTGTTCCCAACCTTAACCAACCCTAAAAGTAACCCCAACCCTGTTCTTGTAGTAGTACTACTATCTGTAACTCTAAGCTTAATCCTGTTCTTGAGGTAGTATTTTTGTTCCCAAACCTAACCCTGAAACTGTCCCTAACCCTGGAACTGTCCCTGAACCTAACCCCAACACTGCTCTTGAGGTAGTAGAATTGTTCCTAACCTTAACCAACCCTAAAACTGTCCCTAACCCCAACCCTGTTCTTGAAATAGTACTACTGTCTGTAACTCTAAGCCTAATCCTGTTCTTGAGGTAGTATAATTGTTCCCAAACCTAACCCTGAAACTGTCCCTAACTCTGGAACTGTCCCTAAACCTAACCCCAACACTGCTCTTGAGGTAGTAGAATTGTTCCTAACCTTAACCAACCCTAAAACTGTCCCTGGAACTGTCCCTAAACCTAACCCCAACCCTGTTCTTGAGGTAGTAGAATTGTTCCTAACCTTAAACGAACCCTAAAACTGTTCCTAAACCTAACCCCAACACAGCTCTTGAGGTAGTAGAATTGTTCCCAAATCTAACCCTGAAACTGTCCCTAAACATAACCCCAACGCTGCTCTTGAGGTAGTAGAATTGTTCCTAACCTTAACCAACCCTAAAACTCTCTTTAACCCTAACTCTAAGCCTAACCCTAAAACTGTCCCTAAACCTAACCCCAACCCCGTTCTTGAGGTAGTATTACCCCAATCCTAACCCTAATACTCTGCCTCAAGGAGTAGGTAAGGTTACAGACAGTTTTACGGTTGGTTAAGGATTAAAGTTAGGGATGATTATACTAACTTTAATGGTTGGTTAAGGATTAAAGTTAGGGACAATTAAACTAACTTTAAGGGTTGGTTTAAAAGTTAGTTTACCCTAGCCCCAACGCTGCTCTTGAGGTAGTTCAATCGTCCCTAACTTGAACCCTGACTCTAAGCCTAATACTACCTCAAGGAGTCGGTATTGTTACAGACAGTTTTAGGGTTGTTTAAGGATTAAAGTTAGTTTAATTGTCCCTAACTTTAATCCTTAACTTGGATTAAAGTTGTCTCTAACTTTAATCCTTAACCAACCCTAAACCTAGGGTTAGGGGCAGTGTCAGTGTTGGGATTAGGGGACTGGGATTACAGGCAATTATACTACCTCAAGGTTAGATTAGGGACTCTTGCCGAGTGTTACGGTTCCCGACGGTTTGGGACTAGGTTTAGGGGACACCCCAGTCTTAGAGTTTGGGATACAGACTGTTTTAGGATTAGGTTTGGGAACAATTATACGACATCAAGAATAGGTTTGGGGTTAGGGTTAGGGGCGGTTTCAGGGTTAGGGTTAGAGCAAGGGTTGCCATACAGTTTTAGGGTTGGGGGTTTCAGTTTTAGGGTGAGACCTCTGGTGGGGTGGGGTGGGGTCGGGGGCAATACACTATGCCAATGTATCGCCTTGCTATCTCTTAATGACTTCATCCTTGGTGAACTGGACAGATGATAATGAACCATAAGGGCTGTCTTACACCACAATGCCTTGCCCGACGGCGTCCATGTTGTCCAGGTAGTTGAAGCGCACCGTGTCCTTGGGACATCTGTCTGAGTCTCTCCAAGGCGGAGGCACAGTCGGACGCTTCTTTTCCACTCTTCCACCTTCTTGGGTTGCGGATGTTGACTTGTCATCGTATTTACCAACGGGTGCCGCGTCCGAAACCGCCGTCTGCCGGAAGCGGGTATTAAAATTCCGATCTTATTCGGAAGCGACTTGCCTCTCTTCCAGACCTTTTTTATCGGGATCAGCAGCATCTCCTTCGCAGTCTGGATGTAGTGTCTCTTCCACACGCCCTCTTCAAACACCGTGGGGGAGAAGCCGATACACCAGCCTAGTCTCAGACACTTGGGCATCCACAACCGGTCCAATTCCACAATGCTTTTCCAGTGCCAGCTCACCTGCCCACAAAGAACAAATATATTAATTATTAAATATATTTCCAGGCAATGGTATCCCGTATGCATGTGTGATACCGTCTAGGTTTAACCTGGGCACAGCGACAGAGGCTACGTGGGTCCAGGAAGGAGAACATGTAGAGACAGACGGTTCTGGGCAGCAGGCAGGTGAAGTCTGCAGCCACCAGAGGGAGCCGTGTGCTCACGCTCAGGCTCACAAACGCGAGCAGCTCCCGAGAGCAGCCCTTGATGAAGTCTTGCAGCACCAGCCTCCTCTGGCTGTCAGACCACCTGTCAAACTGATGAGCACATGAAAGAAGAGAAGAAAGAAGCGGAGAAGAAGAGAACAAATGGCGCCTTTTTCGACATACCCACTTGGCCAGGAGGCGCCGTCGCTCTTCAAAAAGCTGCAGACAGAATAACAATGAGGGTAAACGTTTGATGATTTCATGTCGTTTATTCTCTTCTGTGTGTTCATTGTGTGGGAATTTTTCCCACCTTTTTGTCTTGCCATAAAGTTAATATGTGGCTGTTTTGTTTACATAGCTTAGCATATAATTGACCTACATTGGATTGATAGATTTCATATTACATAATTTATATTTTAATACATTGACTTATGCACGGTGGTTAACTCGTAGACCTCACAGCTAGTAGACCAGGGTTCGATTCCACCATCGGCCATATCTGTGGAGTTTGCATGTTCTCCCTCGTGAGGATAAGCGGGAGAAAATGAATGAATTAATTAATTAATTGGAGCCCTCTAGACATGAAGTAACACCCCTATAGTGAACTTTATACTCATATTACCCAATATAGTAGACATAATAAGAGAAAATAAGATGTTTTTACGCTGCATGGCAGACGAGTGATTAGCGCGAGGAGACCAGAGTTCGATTCCACCCTCGGCCATCTCTGTGTGGAGTTTGCATGTTCTCCCGTGGGTTTTCTCCAGGTACTCCGGTTTCCTCCCACATTCCAAAAACATGCTAGGTTAATTGGTGACTCCAAATTGTCCATAGGTATGAATGTGAGTGTGAATGGTTGTTTGTCTATATGTGCCCTGTGATTGGCTGGCAACCAGTCCAAGGGTGTACCCCGCCTCTTGCCCGAAGACAACTGGGAGTGTCTTCAAGTGTTTTTGTGTTGAGTGTGTTGGCAGTTCTTACCTTAATGTTGGAAGGCGAGTGGTTCAAGGGCGTCCAGGTGCTCAGTTTGGTCTGCATTCTATCACCACTTCCTGCATGTGGCATCTTTCTGTGACAATGCATGCATCGTGTCTTGTTTTGTTTTATTTGTATTTGCATTTGACATTTAGAATGGAAAATAACACCGCTTAACTAGCTTTTATTTTATATTTACGTACATAAACACTCACCATCAGTTCCTCTTAGGAGCCAAACACACAGCTGCTCCAATGTCCATCCACCTAACGCGTCTCCTGTGCATAGTTTACTCGTTGCCATAGTAACAGTGACTGCGCTTTGCGTGTCACACACACAGGGGGTGCTGTAAAGCAAAAACCACAGTGGGGCGTGTGCACTGTGGACTAATGATGATAAATGTTGTGCTGGAGGTCTGACTCTGCAGCTGCAGAAGCCCTGATGGTGCAAAACAAATGTGCTTTATTTTGTATTTTATTTCAATACAAAAATGTGCTTTTTGTTAATTGAAAATAGCCTATATATACATATATAAGCGTTAATTAAATTAATCATACATCAGATTAATTGCCATAATTTACTTTGTAAATGTAAACTTGACCTCTTGGAGATATTTTCCATTCAAAAATGCTGACAACGTGCCCGCGCTTGGATGGGCGGTAACGCGCAGAAGAAAACCTGCTGTGAAGAAAGAGACCGTGTCCTGTCAAGGTAGCGGAAAAAACTACCGCCAAAAGGAAGCAACCACCGCACTCTGTCAAAGTAAAGTAAATTACGGTTCAATTTCATGGAGTTTAAATGTTACTTTTTATTTTACTCGGTCTTTTTAACTTGGTTTAATTTTAATATATTGCTGAATCTAAACGCTGTAAAGATTGTCGCAGCTTTTTTCCACGTATCGCATAAATGCTTTTAAAGTCTAGGTCTTTACCGGAAGTTGTGTGTGTCGACGACGTGGCTTGACACCAAGGCAGGGACGAGGGAGGACAGGAGGAGAGGAGACAGGGTGCTGCTGCTGCTTGAGGGACACTCGCACATTGTTGCTAAAGTCGAGGAGGAATGGCGAGTACGCCCGGTCGTTGCTTTTGAATTTCCAGCCCCCAAACTCGTCTGGTAAGCTTCCTTTTTAAAACGCCGCCATTTTTTTTGTGTGTGTTACCCGAATATTATTAGGCGCCTGTGCTGAAGGCAACCTCTGGTCAGCGCGTGCTGGTTGCTGGGTTTTAAGTTATAAAGCACCGGCGTGGACATGGCGACTAAAATGACCTCAACGGGATGAATTAATTATTTGTTGGTCTTCCTCCCCGTTGCTTCACTTCTTTTGTGTGCTGATTTTGAACGATTTCCATCCACGTTGTGAGTCACTAATTGCGGCAAGCTGGACGACGAACTAGTTAGCTTAAACGTTATCAGCTGTGACGTCATCAACGTACGGCGAAATTGTACATTGTAAAAAGTAAATAAACCTTAATATTGACACACAAGTGTGTATTTGTTTCACTTCACAACCATCAAACGTGTGTATTCGTTTGGAGGAAGTATACATTGATTTTATGGGTGTGTACAGTCAGCATGCTAACATTCTGCAATATATATTACATAAAATGTAGTATACGTAATTATGATGACGTCATATATGATGGAAAAAAATTACCTTAAAATTAAGTAAAACGTTAAAATATTTGGACATTTTAACAACATTTGTTAAAATATTTTGTGTAAACTAATTTTATTTGTTTCTCCCCTAGATTACTAATCATAATTACATCATAATCTATATGATGAGATGACAACCATGGATGCAGCCATCTTAAACCATCGACCGCCCCGTCTCCTGTGATCCATAGAGAAGAATGGACAGTTGTTCCTAGCCGTCATCGGAGCTAACCTATTCATTCCCCAACCACTGCTGCTATTACGACAACGCCACGGGCCATGGAGCTGCGGTGGGTGCTCTCCGTGTCCATGTTGACGGTGTGCGTCGCCATCCCCATGGATGCGGCGGCTGGGAGCCATAGCCTGTTCACCTGCGAGCCCATCACCTTGCGGATGTGCCAAGGGTTGCCGTACAATTCCACCTTCATGCCCAATGTGCTCAACCACTACGACCAGCAAACCGCCGCTCTCGCCATGGAGGTATGGAACACAACTGGCACAAAGGTTATGGTCATTTGCCGTGTACACACATCACTGTACGCTTATATTTATAGATTTACACCGCAGCGGCTCAAGAAATTAAAAACATAAAAACATATCACAGTCCCCTTAAATTTTAAGTGAACATGCATTAATATTTATATAAAAATATAGCACTAATGCCTAAATGTTGCCATAAAGCCTTGTTGTGGAAATTAATATTTTTTGTGTTATGCTTCCAACAGACAGACTTTATAAAGACAAAAAAATATATATATATTTTTTAAAGTATTTCTAAAAATATTTTGTATTTCGTCTGACCAAAATTTGACACATTTTTTTACAAATTTTAACGAGGCCAGTCACTACATTAGCATCATATTATATAATTGGTATTTTTAATATATTCACTTATGTCGCAGATGTTTTTTTTAGGGCACTGAAATTGCTTTGTCGGTCGGAAAACGCGCAAACCAGCTTTTAGCAACAAGCTCAAAGTCTACCAAATTGAATACATTATTTTTATTATTATGGAAAAATTACATGATTTTACATTTGAATATAAATAGATTAATTACATAAACTGTGTATGCCATTTCAGTAGCTGTACGCTATTAACCTGTAAGCCTTTAGAGGTGTCCAAAGTGCAGCCCGGGGGCATTTTCGGCACTCTTATTTCTACAATCAATTTTTGTCACCTAGTATAAACACAAAAGCTAATATGTGGCTGTTTTGTTTTGATAGCTTAGCATATAATTGACCTACATTGGATTACGTTTAGCATCTTTAATATACAAAATGTATATAAAAAAGTGCATAGTAGGCTTGTTTGCAATGCCTTAAGAGATATGCGAAGCATTGTCTTTAGTAGTGGGACAACATAGCCTTGTTATGGTGTCAACATTTCCAATAAAACTGCTGTTGTTATTAGATTCAGCTCCAGAACCCTCCCCTTTTTCTCTTTGATTACCATTGTTCATTTTTGAAACGATCCAAGTTGAAGCCCTAGATATGCCTTTATTAAAAATATTTAACATATAACGTGTATATGTAAACACCGCTAGTGATCATGTAATGGTGGCGTCACGGTGTAGCTAGTCAGGGCACACAAACACGGTGGATTTGAGGATGCCGAAAGTGCGAAATCTCAGTGACGCATGTAAAAATTGTGTGTTGATCGTTTAACCTGTATTATATGATACATACTTAGGAGAATAGACAATTTTTGGAGGGAAAAACATACATTTGCGTTAATGCTGAATTGCAAACGTGGATCCAATGGTAATGGTTTTATTTCATTTGAACATGCATCAGATTACAATTGAATGCATCACATAATCAGTTCCCAGTTCCACATGTCCAAAAGGAGTAGGAAAAAGCAAAACCTATTAAATCCTACCCCTCCATCTGGTACTTTTACAATCAGTAACTGTTAAATTTGTTCACTTCCTGCTTTCCTAATATAGTTTAAGTTTTTTTATTTTATTTTATTTTTGTCACGTACCGAACTACGAGGTGATATGACCATACAATGACATAATGGTTACCATAGTAACTGTCAATATAGTGACATGTATAGCATATCATAACTGGTTCAATACTCATGATGTGCTATACATGTCTCTATATTGATATATGCGATTTTGTCTTTTTATTGAATAATTTAGTGCACCACTAGTAAGACGTACCCGAGCAATGTTTTTTTTAATTTATTATTGTGGATCCAAATTCCAATTTTTGTTGTTTCCTCTTCGTCGTTGGCTATTTATTTGTCATCACAGAGTAAGACGGAAGAAATGGCGGCACGTCTCTCCTTAGCCGTGCATCTTGCCAGGTCAAGAAGTGATGTTTGTGGAGTCATTTATGTTCCATCAAGCGCTTTAGTGCTGCTCCACCTCCTGCCCCACGGACATCACCACCCCAGATACTGTGGCTAGGTGCTTTATGTATTGTTTTAGGATGTAATATCAAAGTGATAGCCTACTTTCTTCTGGCTCCTCCACCTTCAGGGGTTTGGGAGTGTATTACCAAAACATTAGGAAGAAAATTAATTTTTAAAATGTATTCCCCCCGGGGGGGCGAGAAAAAGAGTGCATTATTAAACGTTCGAGACGTGTCATCCTAAAATAGTATTTTGACGCATTCTACATGACAAGCGTCATACGCAATATTTGTTTCCATCAACGGATTAAAAGCTTCAATGCATGAATTATCGTTTGCTTCCATCCTGTACATAATCTGTACATTTCACAGCCGTACGTACGCGCAATCAAGGAGCAGATGCATTCGCTCATTAAATAAATCCTGTCTTATGTACCGACTGATCCCGCTTTAAGCTCCGTCTATTGAGCAATTACTGATTACCGTGACCCAAAACATTACACAGCTCTGTTGTAGCTATTACGTTTATCTATGTGGTCACCCTTTGACCCCTCTCCCCCCTCCCCTGAACACATCACAGCGGTGGAGTATAAGGTTAGCGCTCCGCCGGCCATCTGCACCCCTCGCCGAAAAAAAAAAATCTGGAGTTATGTAACCTCTGAGCTTGCTTTGCGTGGCTCCGCCAGCATGCAACATCACCCGTATCGTATTCGGGCTCGCCGCTGGGGGAAACGGCGATAATCTGCACACATTTCCCGTCACCTTTGACAAAAAAAATGGATTTTCTGATCATTTTAATTGCCGCCTTGTAAAGTAAAAGCGTGTTGTTGATCCAAGCCCCGGGATCGCAGTGTGTGTGGCAACACGACGAACACACAGCGAGAGCACGTCTGCTTTTGACGGTGTTCACTTTGATTGGTCATGCATCCACAATTAAGTCTCTTTTAGCGGCCAGAAATGCCGGTTCCTCTCCGGAAAACCAAAACGGGTTCCAAATCCTGTTGCCCTGTTTTTGGCTCTTGTTTGGTGGCTAACTGGCCCCGAGATCCAGGTCATGGGAGAATTCAAAGCCTTTAAGATGTCGAGGGCAGCCAAACGAGAATTGACGGATGATTTTAAAGGGAATTAGCTTCCTTGAATGGCCGTGATAATGATGATGAATGCCGGGCACCGTGGAGAAACTGGGACTTGGACGCGAACCAGCGGCTGTCGTTCATGCACTTTTTTTGTGTAAAACTCTTAAGTATTGTGTTGCGGGTCCATTTCATGGCTTCTACTTTTTGTGTATCCTATTCACATGGGGGTTCCTTTTACCAACTTCTGTTTTACTTTTTAAATTACTATATTTCAACATCATAGTTAGAGCAGGGGTGTGCATACTTACAGAGGACACTTGGATATTTGGCACTTTGTAAACCAACCCATGTAGATATGCTAATAAGTTATATATGTTTACAGAAAAAGATTTTATTTTAATTTTTGTAGGCCTTTTTTTCTGCAGAAAACACATCTCATTCACCGTAATATCCGAATAGGTGATAATACAGGTAAAATGATCATGTTTTTCATCCAGTGGTGACATTTCGCCCTTTGTTCAGTCGTCCTTGAACACACCATAGTTGCTGTGAGACCCAAATGTTTGTTTGGGAACAGAAGCATGATGACTCAATCCGGCATCATGAGTGGCAGTGGGTGAATACAATTTGATATATGATCATGTATTTAGTACTATAAATACAACAGGTAAGGATTGTGGATCATGTTGATGCAGCTTCTGCAGCCTACTGGGCCTCTATAGCGCGCCTTACATTTTATACTTTTTCCGTAGCTCAAATAATATGAAAATTTATATTTTTTAATGCAATGCAATATGATTAAAATATAATTTAGACAGTACAGCGCAATAATGTTATGAATGATGAAGTATTGTAGAGCTGCATGGCGTGTGGAATGAATGCAAGTCCTGTAGCGTTCACTGTGGGAACGGAACTGGAGGAGTTTCCTGGAGAATGAGTGCTGATCTGATCTAAATATATACCGTATTTTCTGGACTATAAATCGCTCCGGAGTATAAGTCGCACAAGGCCAAAAATGCATCATTAGGTAGAAAAAAAAAAAACATACATAAGTCACATTTTTTTGTGGGTAATTTACTTTACAAACTACTTGAGTTGTCGCGGAAGTGATTACTATTAAAGTACCGTATTTTCTGGGCTATAAATCGCTCCGGAGTATAAGTCGCACACGGCCAAAACTGTATAATTAGGTAGAAAAAAAACATACATAAGTCGCACTGTAGTATAAGTTGCATTTTTTGTGGGTAATTTATTTTACAAACTACTTGAGTTGTTGTGGAAGTGATTACTATTAAAGTACCATATTTTCTGGGCTACAAATCGCTCCAGAGTATAAGTCGCACAAGGCCAAAAATGCATACATAAGTCGCATTTTTTGTGGGTAATTTATTTTACAAACTACTTGACCAAAACATTTATGTCCTCTTGGAAGGCAAGTTTTAACAATAAAAGAACAAGCTGAATAGGTGTAAGATATGCTAACACAGTGGTTATTAAGCTAAGTAAGGTATGTAAGATATGCTAACACAATGGTTATTTAGCTAAGTAAGGTATGCTAACACAATGGTTATTCAGCTAAGTAAGGTATGTAAGATATGCTAACACAATGGTTATTCAGCTAAGTCAGATATGCTAACACAATGGTTATTCAGCTCCACAAAAAATAAACATGAACAGAAAAGGTGTCCAGTGTTTATGTAACATAAAGTTTTTTCATTTATAAGTCGCTCTGGAGTATAAGTCGCAGGAACAGCCAACCTCTGAAAAAAAGTGCGACTTATAGTCCGGAAAATACGCTAATAATACAGAAGTTGAACCGAAATCGGATGTCACCGTCATGCCGTGTGTCAAAAATGGGCACATTTTGGGTAATTTATCCGTTACTCGTGTATACTAATAAGTAGTATAAACACAGCAGATGTACTCTGCGTTTTTACACAAATAGTTAAGACTTTGTGGTTTAAGATTCCTTTCGGCGTAGCCCTGTCATCGGTGACCGCCGAATGACCTCGCAGCTGAAGTGGGGCAGCGGCCTCAGGGCTGGGAATCGGCTATTTCTGGGCCACAATGATACTGTGCCATCGCGTCCCAAGATAAGTGGGACCGTGGCGGATTTGACTGACATTTACAAAAAGAAAGTGGGTAAACTCCCTCCTTTTGGAGATGAATGAATGTAGACCAGCGTGCCTTCATCACGGCAAATCAGTGAACTGTCCTGGACATCCAGAACAGATGGTCTTACTGTACGCTAGGTTCCCAGCTCGGTATGGTATTCTGCTTGTTGTTTTGACTTCATGTTGGCCCACTGCGAAAGGCATCGCAAACAAGCCCAATTCTCCATACCTGGTTGCCAGGTAACAGAACATCCTTGTTTGTCTGAAATTATTATTATTATTAATAATAATTATTATTATTATTATTTTGGACCGAAAATATAGATTTGCGATTTTGGATTCACAGGAGAATTGGGTTGAATTTGATCATTATTTTTTATGAAAGGACTGAACATTATCCACATTTTTAGCTATTACTGTTATTTTTTTATATGTATGATATTCTGCTTGTTGTTTTGACTTCATGTTGGCCCACTGCGAAAGGCATCGCAAACAAGCCTAATTCTCCATACCTGGTTGCCAGGTAACAGAACATCCTTGTTTGTCTGAAATTATTTTTTTTTTTTATAATTATTATTTATTATTATTATTTTGGACCCAAAATATAGATTTGCGATTTTGGATTCACAGGTGAATTGGGTTGAATTTGATCATTATTTTTTATGAAAGGACTAATTTGACACTGAACATTATCCACATTTTTAGCTATTACTGTTATTTTTTTATATGCTCTGATTTTATGTACTGTTTCCGAATATTAGCCGGTACTCCCACGCTAAGCTGTGGGAACTGCATCGGGAAGGCATAAAATTAAGACAAACAAATCATGCAAGTTGCAATGACGTGTGGGGGGGGGCATCTTCATATTCATACATTGCGATTACGTCTATCTAAAATAAAAAATAAATTCTCAAGTCACTGTCTTTATCAAATTGCTAGCATTCTCAACTTCCCTTGGCCCCGTGGCGGGTTATGTAGCAGTTTAGCGGTTGCACTCAATAAAAATGCACTGAAGGTGCTTTTTTTGTGTGTGTGCTTAATGGCTCAAAATCACAAATCAAACAGACTTTGTTTATTTCGCACATGTATACAAGGACTGGTTTATTACGTGCAATATTGTCACGAAAACCGGGGCAAAATTTGGGTGAAAACTTGCATCAGAAACCAAATCATTTAAAAAGCGGGGCCTTCGGAAACTATATATTAGTATTTATCACCTATGATCCACGCCAACACAAATCATTTTTCCCGAAGCCTGTACTGTTGGTACTTGCGTAGATACTGTGTCTCGCCACAAAGACTATAATAACCGCTCTTGTTTGTAATCCATTGAAAGCCATGTTGCGGTCCTTTTTCACAGCTAAGTCGGCCTCTTGTCTCAGGTGTACGGCACATCCACCCAAACTCTTATCATGTTACAAATATTGAGAATAACCTGGTTACCCCACCCATGCTGCGTCAAATAGCCACAACGTGACTTTGTGTAAACAAACAAAAAAAAAAAAACGCTGATGCGCCTGACTAGCAAAGACACGCACACGTATAAAGAAACACAACATGGTCTGCTAAATCCTAGCCGGCGTGACCCAGGCTTTAAAAGACCCTCTTGTTTTATGTAATGTCCGACAGCGTGTTTATTGGCTGCCGACTGAATGAGAAGCTCATCTAGGCAGCGTAGCGCCGCTTTCACAACACCGACCTTATACACACTCTCAAGGACGCAAAGGGGTTTCTTAGCGTTGAATGACACGGCTGACTCGGTGGACCCATCCCTTCGCTCTCTCAACCCCCCCCCCCCCACCCCATCTCTTTTGTCCTTCCCCCTCCCCCTGTGCAGGGCTCACCCGTTGCCCAGGAAACTGTCCCAATTGTGCTATTAACAAAGGGAGTGGAGGCTTTCTTGCCTCCTGGGAGGTGGTCCCCTCCGCCCCGCACCCTGACCTCCTCGAACCCTGGTCTCCTCCCTCTTCCCCCTCCAGTGATGCATCATTCGTTACCATGGCGCTAAGGTTAGAAATTAGCGGAATTGGAATGGCAGCGTTAGAGAGAAGAGGAGAGACTAGTGTGACTGGAATTTTTTTTTATTAAAAAATCAAATCAACGCAGACGCAGACATGATGGACGACTGGCAGCAAATCATCCAATCACAGCGGTTTAGCTGCCGCCTTCATTAAAAACTAATTGCTTTAGCATTTACAAAGACATATATGCTAGCATACATTTGAATGTGCGTGTAATGGGGTCAGGCGGTATTAATAATTGATTGCACCCCAGTCCTAATCTTTATTCAGATATGCTGTATAATCGGCAAACCGCTTAGGGGTGAATCTAAGGTCAAGGCTGGGTTTAACACTTCTAGACATCGTTTTTGGTCCCGCCACAATAAAAGTGGGACAAAAGCGGTTATAGATATAACGGTTTTAAATTGCTAATCAAAATTGTAATCTTTACAGCAGTCTGGTTTCCGTCAGTGCTGTCCGTCCATCTGTGTGCGGGATTATGCAAGAAAGGGCTGATTGTCTAGAATTTAAGTTGGGGGGGTCGCCTTGGAGGAGTGTGGCACGCTGGTTTGCTTCATATATTTTTAGATTTTTAAAAATCAATTTGTTCTATATGGTCTTACAGCATCACAACATTTGTTTTTAAACTAACCCAAATCTCTAAATATTAAATATTTAAAAAATTATTCATTAATAAATGCTCTGCTCTGTAATAATAATAATCTATTATGATTATCATTAGTGAATATTAATACAATGCTTTAAACAAGGAATTTTGTAGTATTTTTTTAACCAAACCAAAATGTCAATTAGTTATATTTAATATTTATTTTAGAAATATTAATAAAATGCTTTAAACCAACCAAATCTCAATTATTATATATATAATATATATAATATAATATTTTATTTACAATTTAAAACCCTCAGTTTTCCATTGGTAATACAGAACATGAAAATTGACAGCGTCATTATCTTTATTTATTTATAAAATGTAATAAAAAAATATTATTACATTAATACATTAATATATAAAAAAAACAATTATTAATACAATTTATTTATAAAATATAATTACTAAAATAATCTAATCATTAAAAAGTAGATAAGCGATCACCCGGGTGTTTTTGACATGGTAAAGTTCCTCATATGATTAGGATTACATTCATAAAATGTTATGATAAATTCTGCCTCGGGTTCAAAAATCCAAACCGGACAGTTATGAATATTTCATAAGGTCAGAGCGATGTTGAAAATGACATCTGGAACCAGCCGTCACCTGTGCAAGCTTACACGCTCATTGCGGTGTACATGGGTACATAATTGGACCAGTGGTTGGCCAGCTGTGCTCGATGTACCCATTAACGTTCAATCCCCCACGGAGAAGCATCCTCGGTCTCCGTGGGGCCCGGATGTGTTGGTGGCACAGGACTTGTATGGCCCATATGTCCCGTCCACTGCAGCCCGCCTCATGTTGACGCTCGTAAAATGGCTGTCCTGGTAGTGAGGAGGTGGAGGAGGGGAGCCATAGAAAAAGGCAAGGGGAGGCATGAATGGTGTGGAGGTTTAAAAATAGACACGTTATTTTCTACAAAGTATATCAGTACCCAGCAGCAAAATGAAGACGCACACTATGTTTTTATCATCCTTGAATGGTTAGCCATGCCGTCAGGCATGACGCTAATGGGAAATAACAACCATACAATGGCACCTTTTTTCCCAGAAGTCTCAGTGTGGATTACATCCTCTACCCACTTGCATTTGTGTTTTGCTAACAACGACGTACTAACTCATATTGTGTGGAAATATGGGCTAATAACTATAAAAGCAATCTTCACTCAATAAATGTACTGCAAAAAAGGTCAGTAAGGATAATTCATAATGCCGCCTACAGAGAACATACTAACTCCTTATTTCTAAAATCACAAATACTTAATCAAACAGCTAAAATAATACTTAAGGCTAAAAATAACCAATTAGCTAAAAATGTCATCCAATACTTCTCTACAAGAGAGGAGAAATATGATCTCAGGGAAGAAGTACATTTGAAACACTTCTATGCTAGGACTACGTTATGCTAGCCATAGCATTTCAGTATGTGGAATCAAACTATGAAGAGTACTACCGTTTTAGTTTGCATCCCAAGTCCTGACTGGTCCAGTCATACGTCTTTTGGTCATTTTGTTGTACGAATCGGCGATTTGCTGCGTCGGGGGCCAAGCCTTAAAAGCCTTTTATAATCCTTTGACATGCCGTGAGTCTATTTAGGAAACGTCATTAGGACAGAAATGCGCTGACGTCACCGCAATGCTGCAGACAGACAGACTATTTTTAATGTCACGTATGGTGGCCTGGTTGCGGTCAAAGTGTGCAGGTTGTGTTTTGTTTACATTTTTCAGATAGTGTAACCAAATGTGTGTAAGAGTTTTTTTAAAAAAAAGCTATTGTGGCTCATTTGACTATAAGCGAACGTTGAACTTGTTTAGCTTGTTTAATTGTTTGTTCTCATATATCTTTTTTATTTTTCTACACAAAATAAGATCAAGAATAAAGAAAATCAATCAGTAATAAATCAATATAATAATAATAAAACGGCAAATAATTAAAAATTAAGAAACCACATATAGTTGGTGGGTAGACAAATTATTTTTTTCAGATTAAAATGAACAAAGCATTATTAGAGCCCTGTAGACATGACAAAACACGACTATAGTCACATTTATACTCTTTATTTACAACATATTGCGCAACTGCAGGGTCTTGAGACACATGCTAACTCGCAAACTAGAGAGCTAGCGACCTAAACGGTAGCCTTCAAGTTATTTACTTTAAACGTAAATAGCCAAAAACTTACCACTTCCACACGGATAGGGAGGATAACTATTAACAGTTATTTAACCTTTAACATGAACATTAATCAAACGTAATAATTTTTTCTGGGTACATGATACCATACAGCATCCATATCAAACTTTGCACGGGCCACACTTACATTAAACTTTCATATCAAGGCGGGGGCCTCAGACTAGTGTCCGCGTGTTTGAGACCCCTGGTCTATATCATAGTCTATATGATAGTCTATGATAAATGCCTAAAAATATCCATATCATACTTTTTCAATAGCGATACAGTACCGCAGAACAAAGTATCGCGATACACTCCTGCCCCTCCCCCCTTCTAACAAACACACAAATAAATTGCCCCCCTGCCTTCCTCACCCCTTCCCCTTTCTCACTGCCACTGTCTTTCATACATGCTAGCTTTCAGGCTTTACATTTTGGGGGTGGCACGCCTGATTTGTATATGTTGTGTATTTGGATTTTCACACGCACACTGTGTGTACTATTTCTTGGCTCACTGTGTGTGTGTGTGTGTGTGTGACGTTGCTAATTTAGCCGGTGGCGTGTTATGATGTAAATAAAGTACTGTACTTCCGTGGTTTGTGTGTACAGAGTGTCAGTCAGTCACAGCGTGGTCCTCCTGGCTACACAAAGGCCCTGTCAGCAGCAACATTTAGTGTGTGTGTGTGTGTGTTGGGGGATGTTGAGCTTGCGCCGCTCCCCCTCTGGAGTTGGGAGGCAAGGAAAAAGGGGGTGAGGGATTATTAGGGACGGGGGGGGGGCAGTGTTGTTTTTACACTCATCAACTACAACTGTCAGACGACATGCTCCGTTGCTCCCTTTGTGCCTCGCTTTGGCCCACATTTCCGAGCCGCCGTCAACACTCACTGTCACTTCCTGTCTTGTCTCTCCTCCCGCAGCCGTTCCATCCCATGGTCAACCTGCAGTGCTCCCCCGAGCTCCGGATGTTTCTGTGCGCCATGTACGCGCCGGTGTGCACCGAGTACGGCCGCATGACCCTGCCCTGCCGCCGACTGTGCCTGCAGGCCAAGAGCGACTGCTACAAGCTCATGGACATGTTTGGCGTCAGCTGGCCCGAGGAGATGGACTGCAACAGGTTGGTGCCGGAGCGGGCGCACCTGAAGCGCACTACACTTGCGATGACTACACGTCCGTTAAGAAGTAAAGCTAGCGTGTCTTCTTCCAGGTTTCCAGACTGCGACGACCCCTACCCACGTCCAGTAGACCTCCTCTCCAGCATGGACACCACCGAGCCGCCCATCCCCGTCCAGCGGGACTACGGCTTCTGGTGCCCTCGCGAGCTGAAAATCGACCCGGAGCTGGGCTACACCTTCATGGGGGTCCGCGACTGCTCGCCCCCGTGCCCCAACATGTACTTCACGCGCGAGGAGCTGACCTTCGCCCGCTACTTCATCGGCGTGGTGTCCATCGTATGCCTCTCCGCCACCCTCTTCACCTTCCTCACCTTCCTCATCGACGTGTCGCGCTTCCGCTACCCGGAGAGGCCCATCATCTTCTACGCCGTGTGCTACATGATGGTGTCCCTCATGTTCTTCCTGGGCTTCCTGCTGGAGGACAGGGTGTCCTGTAACGCCGCCATCCCCGGCCGCTTCCGAGCGTCCACTGTGACTCAGGGGTCCCATAATAAGGTGACGATGCTAGTATTTACACTCAAGCTATGGACGTTTATTTACATTTAAAAGATAGAAAATAGAATAATAGATAGAAAATATAAAATGGTGCGTTCAAGTGCCTTTGTCTTCCGTCAGGCGTGCACGCTTCTCTTCATGGTGCTGTACTTCTTCACCATGGCGGGCAGCGTCTGGTGGGTCATCCTCACCATCACCTGGTTCCTGGCCGCCGTGCCCAAGTGGGGCAGCGAGGCCATCGAGAAGAAGGCCCTCCTCTTCCACGCCTGCGCCTGGGGCATCCCCGGCGTCCTCACCGTCAGCCTCCTCGCCATGAACAAGATTGAGGGCGACAGCGTGAGCGGCGTTTGCTTCGTGGGTCTTTACAACCTGGCGGCCCTGCGCTGGTTCCTGCTGGCGCCACTCGGCGTGGACGTGGTGGTGAGGACGCCCCCCCGGCAGTGATGTGCTCGTCTTAACGCCGTTCCGTACCGCCACTCACAAGGGGGGGGGGGCTTGGTCTTGGTGTGTCAGGTGGGCGTGGTGCTGCTGCTGGCGGGAATCGCGGCCCTCAACCGCGTCCGCATGGAGATCCCCCTGGAGAAGGAGAACCAGGAGAAGCTGGTGAAGTTCATGATCCGCATCGGCGTGTTCTCCGTCCTCTACCTGGTGCCCCTGCTCACCGTCCTGGCCTGCTACCTCTACGAGAACAGCCACCGCGCCGTCTGGGAGACCACCTGGGTGCAGGAGCGGTGTCGCCACTACCACATCCCGTGTCCCTACCAGGTAACGCCGCAACGCCGCTCCAGCAAAGATCACATGATCAACTATACTCAGTGCTGATGTTAATCTCGCGTGTAATCTGGGAATTTTTGTAAAAGAGCAGCACCGTAATCCACCGTGTGTGCGTGTGTGTGTACTAGCAGAGGTCGACGGGTTTAACCCGGCCCACATCAGTACAGCTGCATCCAATCCCCCCCCCCCCCAACCCCCCCTCGTCATCATCCACATGAAATCAGACACACAAAGTCAATAGCAGAGACTCCTGGTGTAGTTCTATATTTATCTTTTAGATAAAAGCCTGCCTTCAGGCTGGGACCACTGCTGGCCTATCATCTTCCTGGTGATGCTTGACCCTTCACACACACACACACACAGCGTGATACACTGTATGATGTCATCGTCTTCTAACATGAACATGATGTTGCTACTGCATCAACACTGACTAACATGGGGCACAATTGCCATTCATTCTTACTGTAATCATAATGGTAATGGTTTTATTTCATTTGAACATTTCATTTTACAATTGAATGCATCACATAATCAGTTCACAGTTCCACAGGTCCAAAAGGAGTAGGAAGAAGCAAAGCTTATTAAATCCTACCCCTCCATCTGGTACTTTTACAATCAGTAACTGTTACATTTGTTCACTTCCTGCTTTCATAATATAGTTTTTTTTTAATTTTTATTATTATTTTTTTTTGTCACGTACCGAAGTACTCGGTGATATGAGCATCCAATGACATAATGGGTACCATAGTAAGTGTCAATATAGTGATATATATAGCACATCATGACTGGTTCAAGACTCTTCATCCTTGTATTTAGCAAACATCAACTGCTTGTATTGTTTCTTGAATTGGCTCATCGTTGTGCATTGTTTGATTTCCTTACTCAATCCATTCCATAGTTTGATTCCACATACTGAAATGCTATGGCTAGCATAACGTAGTCCTAGCATAGAAGTCTTTCAAATGTACTTCTTCCCTGAGATCATATTTCTCCTCTCTTGTAGAGAAGTATTGGATTACATTTTTAGCTAATTGGTTATTTTTTTTAGCCTTATGCATTATTTTAGCTGTTTGAAGATGAACTATATCAGCAAGTTGAAGTATTTGTGATTTTAAGAAATAAGGAGTTAGTATGTTCTCTGTAGGCGGCATTATGAATTATCCTTACTGGCCTTTTTTTGCAGTAATCACAAACACAAACTAAAAATAACCTTTCAGTCGCTTTTGACACTTTCCGTGATTAATTAATTAATTAATTAAAATGACATTATTTTGACTCGACTTTGTGTGACCCGTAGGTGGAGCGCAGCAGTCGTCCCGACTTGGCGCTCTTCCTGATCAAGTACGTGATGATGCTGATCGTGGGAATCCCGTCCGTCTTCTGGGTGGGCAGCAAGAAGACGTGCTTCGAGTGGGCCAGCTTCTTCCACGGGAAAAGCCGCAAAGAGTACGTACATAAACGCTTCCCTCTTATTGTGTATCTCTCTGTGTGGCCAAAGATGGCGGGCGCGGTACATGTCGATGCGGAGGAGCGATCGCCGTGACGCACATAGGATCATAATTATAGTATATTTTATTTTATGCGCTTGGTGTACCGCAGTTTTTAGCCAAATATTAAAAACATTTATAAGATGCGTTATTTGACACTCCAAATATTTTAGCGCCGACAAAGACGCCATTTTTTTTTTAGACCGATATCGTATCGTAGATTGATTTACCGGATCATTTACATCAAGTGGAACCCACTTCAACGCTTTGTCCACGTGGACCAGAAAGCTGTCAAGTCTCAAGACCAAGTCAAGCCAGGACCTTTTGGAAAAAGAACATCACACAAGAGTAAAATATGGTGGCGGTAGTATGACGGCCGGGGCTGTTTCGCCGCTTCAGGACCCGGAAGACTTTCCGTGGAACCATGAATGATGCTGGATGGATCAGATCCGGTCTAGTCCATAGTCAACGGCTCCGTACAAATGTGACCGCTTATGTCGACGGAAGCCAAGGGCTCATTTCCGTGACGTCCTCGTCGGCCATGTTGACATTTTAACGGTGAAAAGATTTTGAAAAGTTCAGTGGTAAAAAATGAGTCCTTCTCCGCCCCCCCCTCCATTTTCAAGAGCGTTAAACCCGTCTCCCATCAACTCCTCCACTCACTCCTCCGTCTACTGCCGCCCCTCCCCCCGTGTCCCCTTCCCCCCGTCCCCGTGTCCTTCCCTGCCTGCGTCCTCGTCTTCAGCGGGATGGTGAAGGAGAGCCGGCAGATCCTGCAGGAGCCCGACTTTGCCCAGCTGCTCCTGAGGGACCCCCACACGCCCATCGTGAGGAAGTCGCGGGGCACGTCCACGCAGGGCACGTCCACCCACGCCTCCTCCACCCACCTGGCCATGCTGGACGAGCCGCCCAGCGGCAGCACCAGCCGGGCCGGCTCGGTCCGCAGCGGGCGCTCCAAGATGAGCAGCTACCACGGCAGCCTGCACCGCTCCCGGGACGGCAGGTGAGTTGACGACCTTTGTGCGACCTCGCCGTCACGAGCGGACCCTGACGCTTTCCGTCTTCTCGCCTCTCAAGATACACGGCCTCCAGCTTCCGAGCCGCGGAGGACCACCCCGCCCCCTACGGGAGCATGCCTCACCTCGACGACCCGTCCCAGTCCAGGCACTGCAGCACCAACCGCCTGGACGGCCTATCCCGCCACGGCTCTGCCCAGAGACTGGAGAGCCAATCGCGGCACAGCAGCATCAGGGACCTAAGCGCCGCCCCACAAACCGTGCTGGGCGCGCCCGGAAACGGGATCCACAGGGTTTTGGAGGAGGACACGGCCTGACCGCCATGTGTGGATCCGTGCCTTAAAACCTTCAGGAGTTTTTGGCGTCAGACTCGTACTTTTTGGGAATGTTTTTTTTTTTTTTTCCAGCCGATGATGTCTCCATCTTTCACGGATCCACGGACTAGTTTGCCTTTTTTTGTGTGGAACAGCAGGATGGACCCAAATCCCTCCTTTCAGAACATTTTCACGCTTGAATGTTCGAGCGAAAGAATTCTCCCGAATATTGGAGAGGAACAAATCGGGGGAATTAGGAATAAAGGGCTGAAAAAGGGGAATAGCTGAATCCAAAACTGCCTTACAGCTTCAACAATAGTCCAATTCTAAATAGTCTTTGCTTGTATAAAAAATGTCAAAAAGTTTTGGTGCGCAAATTTTGTATTTTTTTTTTGTTAAATAAATGACACACGCAAGCATCCGTTGGTAACAGCCCTCCGCTTTATTGAAATACATCGGAGTCGGGTAAATATGAGTGGTCCGCATTGGCGTGGCAGCCGCTTTCCATACATTTTTCTTTTGACCTTAAATATTTTTTTTGTGCAAAAACAATCTACATCACCTGTAGTGGGTTATCCTCGGTAAAACACCCAAACCGTTCAAAGGAGAAAGAAAAAAACAAACAAAAAAAAAAGAAACCAAAAACAAAACAAAAAAACCCAAATGATTACATCTAGAACATGCAAAACTGTACAAATTATTACAAAGCAAACCTAGAAAACGCCAAAGTGTTATGATATGAAAGCAAAAAAATAATAGAGAAGGAATCGGGGGATAAGAACTCACTGAAATGCAAAGGCAATTTGTTTTGTTGAATTTTCTGCCATGGGGGGTGGAGTTGGGGGGGGGGGGTCGTACTGCTAACCGTCCTTTCAATGAGAGAATACATTCCACACGTCAAAGCTAAATTTGAAAGTCTGCTTACTTGCTGATTTTTCATTTAAAAAAAGAAAAAAACGGAATTAGTGTCAGCTCAGTAACACGTGTACTCGTCGTGTACTGTAGTAGTGTAGTACTGCGGTAGTGTTTTAAGGACAAAAAAAAAAAACACGATAAACTGGGTTTCTTTTGTTATTGTGCAGGGCTATGAAAAATTACCAATTAAAGAAACCTTAGTGTTGACATTCTTTTTTTTTTTTAAACGAGCAGATCATCCTAACTTTCCAACATCTTTGACAGAAGCAGGAACGTCTTGTTTACCAAACATGATCGCAGCGTAAAAAAACATCACCTCGGTGTGTGTGTGTGTCCCAAATGTGAACCATACAGGAAGTAACGGGGTGGGGGGGGGGGTGGAAAGTGTCAAAGTAAAAAAAAAAAAAAAAAATCTAAAATCAATCATAAAAATAATTAAAAAAAGGTTTCCAAAATTCCACGTGAATAAAACCCCGACTGAGTGAACAAATAAAGTAAAATCCAAAGTAGTCTGTCTTCCCCCGTGTAGTTCTCTATAGTATTTCCTTATCATATATTACTCTACGTATATACATTATTGTGGTCTACGCTAGAAAAGGAGCGCTGCGATGACGTCGCTTCCACTGAGACCAATGAGAATGATGATGATGATGATGATGTTCCTGTTAGCAAAAGTGTGACACTTTGTTTAAGAGGGGGGGGGGGGGGGGGGGCGTGGGGTTGGGGAGGAGCTCTTTAAGCACCACCCGTCTGCTGCGGGCCACCAAGCAAACCTAACGTTCCTCGTCTACGATAAATAAATTAAAATATTGTCCCCTAAAACCCGAAAGGCTCCTATGTACAAGTACAAATCTTTTTTTTAAGCTTTTCTTTGCATCTGAATGAGGGGGCTGGGGTGGGTGGTTTAGGGAGGGAGGGGCGGACGGGGGGGGGGGGGGGGGGGGGGCGTTCAACACATAGAAGACAGTCTCTCGTGTGGTTCCGCCCTGAGTCCCGTACACACGAGCAGACATGTCAAGGTGAATATAAAGGGGGGGAAGGTGGGGTGCAGTTCTTTGGGGGGGGGGGGGGGGGGGACTGAAGAAGAAGACTGAAGAAGAAGCGTACTGGTGGTCTTGTGTGTGCTCATGTGTCCCAGGCCATGCGGTCCGTGCTCTCCAGGGACAAGGACTTGGTCTTGTGGGGGGAGGCGGGGCTGGGGGGGCTGCTGAAGGTGGAGCTGTTGGAGGCCGTGGAGTGCCGGGGGGAGTCCGAGTCCTGAAAGAAAAGGCGGAGTTTAGAGGTGAAGAATATTCCTCTGTTGCCATGGTAACCATCACACGTATTGACGATGGAAGTCAGGATTGATCTCCTTATTGATCTCGTTATTAGTTGATACGTCGTGTTTATGTTTGGCTATGTGGAGCTAACGATGCCAGATTCGGGTTCGAACCCGCCAGTAATAACTCCCCCCCCCCCCCCCCCCTTTCCCCGCCTTTACAGTATAAACACTTTGCCATAAAGATGTCGGCTTGAAAGGCTTTGAAAACGCAGGTGCTGTTATTGATTATGTATTTTCCCAGCAGCCTCGAATGCAGCATTAAGTGGTTAGTGGTTGTTGAGTGGAAGCGGCCATGCTCTTGTTGTCGTCGTGACAGCGATGGCGGTCTACGCGACCGAGCTTGAAATGTGACACGCCCATTTCCTGGTCAACACATCGCAGTGATGATGTGCGCATGTGATACACACACACACACAGGGGGGAGGGGGGGCGGTTGTGGTCGGGTGGTGTCCGGCTTGTGTGTGATGGCATTACCTTCATCTTACTAAGCAGGGTCCTTAAAGCCCTTTTCAGATCGGGGGTCTTCTCCGATGGCGACACTGCCTGCCACTGAAGAGGAGAGTTCAGACTCACAGACGGCATGCCGGGGCGCGGGGGTGGTGGGGGGGCAGGCGGAATGGGTGGAGGGTGTCCGGCGCTTAATGGCTATGAGGATGTGGAGAGGGATAGGGGGTCCAGCAGGAGGATGGCAGTGGGTGGGGGTGTGGCAGTTGCAAGGGGGGGGGTCTCGGTTTGGATGGGGTCAGACGTCGCCCATAACCAAAAGACGGGCAGCACGCGATGTTGACCAAGCACGGTCGTGAGGAATGACGCATGAAGCGCAGGTGAAAGGCGTTGCCGTGGAAACTGCCACACGAGTCAGCAAAGCCCCCCCCCACCCCCACCCCAGGGAAAAACCACGACAAAAGCTGCTATAGTACTACGTCACTGGCGCCCACTAATCAGCTGCTTGGGAAAAGTGGGATGGGGTGAAGCGCCCGCCCGCCAGGCGCGTGACGGCTGAACGAACCAACACACCATATAGACGACACTCCACGTACGCTCGTCCCTCCTTTATCACTCCATCGGTTCCACACATCACTGTAGCAAACCACCACCTGTATCCTTTACTATTAGATACTACTACTTTAGTATTAGTACTAGATATTACTGCAGTAGATGGTAGTGGACATTGATAGGACAGTATTAAGGCCACATTTACAATAATAAAGATGTACATTTACAAGAAAATAATGGTACATTTATGAGGAAAAAATCCCAAAATTTATGAAAAAAAGTCTTATATTCACAAGAAAAAAAATCTTCAATTTATAAGAATAATGTCCTAGATGTACAAAATTTATGAGACAAACAAAGAATTTACGGAAAAAAAGTCTTAAATTAAAAGTACATATTTACAAGAATTACTCCTAAATTTATGAGAAAAAAGTTACAAGTTTACGAGGAAAAAAATCCCATAAATTCATGAAAAAGTCTTACATTCACAAGAAAAAAAATCTTTAATTTACAAAAATAAAGTCCAAAAAAAAAAACTAAATTTAGGAGAAAAAAAGTTACAAATTTGAGACAAAAAAGTTAATATGACTAAAAGTCTTAAATTAAAAGTACTACATTTTCAAGAATAACTCATACATTTATGACAAAAAATACTTATTTACAAGAATAAAGTCCTAAATTTAGGAGAAAAAAGTTAAAAATTTATGAGACAAAATAAGTTAATGTAAAAAAAAATCTAAAATTAAAAGTACAAAATTTACAAGAATAACTCATAAATTTATGAGAAAAAATACTTACATTTACAAGAATAAAGTCCTAAATTTATGAGAAAAAAAGTTAAAAATTTATGAGACAAAATAAGTTAATGTGAAAAAAATCAAAAATTAAAAGTACTAAATTTACAAGAATAACTCAAATGTATGAGAAAAAAGTTAGTTTATGAGAAAAAAAAAGGCTTAAATTTACAAGAAAAAAAACATCTTGCATTCACAAGAATAAAATCCTAAATGTATAATTCATACATTTCAGAGAAAAAAGTTTGAGAATTTAGAAGGAAAAAAGTGTTAAATTAAGAATAAATTCGGAGGAGAAAATCATAACTGTGTCTGAAGAGTACATATGAAAATAATCAAGGATAAGTTTATGACTTTTTCTCTCAACAGTAAATTTGTGTGGCCCTGATACTCCATGGTCATGACTGCCCCCTAGTGAGCAGTGTGGAATACTACATATGATTGCAATGCGTCTTTAATAAGTAATATTCATACATTTGAGGGAGGGATGAGCGTACGCGCACCATGTGACCCAACACTGACCCACACAAAGGAAGAGCGTGTACTGACCTCTCTGTCAAACTGGGAGAGGGGGGCGTCGCCGCAGTCCATGCCCCCCCCTGAGGACAGGGAGCTCTCCGAGGGCGAGGTCATCGCCTGGCGTTTGGATCCGTAGCTCCCGCCCGACAGCTCCCGGCGCAGCGCGCTGCCGTTCTGGGAGGACGGGCCTGCGACGGGAGAGAGGGTCAGACAGGAAGTGGAAGGAGGAACAGCGGGGGATGACGGGCGTGACTCACGTATGCCCAGTCCGCTGCTGGCGCTCATGGACCGGCCCGGCTCGGCCCGGTTCTTGGTGATGGAGGGGATGCTGACGGAGCCGCTGAAGCCCGCACGGCTCTCCTGGATGCGTACATTCTGAAGGTAACACACACACACGCAAGGACGTGAGGTGGGCGCACACACACACACACACACACACACGTCTCTGGGTGGACTTACCATTGGGAGGTCTTTAAGGATCTGGATCCCGTCCCCTGGTCCCATGTGAGCCACGTGGTTAAAGTTTGTCGGGTTGGAGATCAGCTTGTTCCTCATCTCCGGATCTCGCAGCATCTCTCTGTGGTCACAAACATCACATGTCCAATCACGTTCAATTGATCACAATGTACACGTTTCAGCAAAATGGCATCTCAATGACATGTAGTACTGTATGTTGGCCACTGGGTGTCACTAATGTTGCTGTACAGAACAGGAAGTAAAAAAAAAAAGTAACAATTTCAGTCTATATTATGTCTCATATGGCCTTGTATCAGTTAGTACGAGTGTTAAGGTGACTATAGGGGTGCTATGTCATGTCTAGAGAGCTCTAATCGTGTTAAAACTTTTTTCTCATAAATGTATGAGTTATTCTAAATGTAGTACTTTTAATTTAAGACTTTTATTCATATTAACTTTTTTTGTGTCATAAATTTTTAACTTTTTTCTTCTAAATTTAGGACTTTATTCTCGTACGTTTAGAACTCTATTCTTGTAAATGTAAGACTTTTTTCATGAATTTACGGGATTTTTTTCCCTCATAAACTTGTAACTTTTTTCTCATAAATTTTAGTTTATGAGAAAAAAAGACTTACATTTCCAAGAAAAAAACATCTTACATTAACAAGAATAAAGTGAATAAAGTTTTTTTTAACTAAGGAATCCTACCTGGTCAGAAAACGGTAACTTTGTAACTTTTTTCTCATAAATTTACAAGTTATTCTAAATGTCGTGCTTTTAATTGAAGACTTTTATTCATATTAACTTTTTTTTGTCTCATAAATTTTTTATTTTTTCCTATAAATTTAGGACTTTATTCTCGAACGTTTAGAACTTTATTCTTCTAAATAAAAATATTTTTTTCATGTAAATTTAAGATTTTTTTTTCTTGTGAATGTAAGACTTTTTTCATGAATTTATTTTATTCATGAATTTTAATTTCCTCATAAACTTGTAACTTTTTTCTCATAAAAGTTAAAAATAAAACAAATTTGACAAAAAAGACTTAAATTTCCAAGAAAAAAATTATTCTTAGATTAACAAGAATAAAGAATATACATATAATACAGTTTTTTTTAACTAGGGAATCCTACCTGGTGTACATTGGGTACACTGCAGATTCCAACCACATTCATCAATGAATGATGGAATTGCTTACATTGTGATACATATTTATATCACCACATATATTAGCAGCCTCCACGAGGAACAGCTACTAATTGACAATGAATAAATGATGGGTCAGACGGTCCCCGGTGGTTGAATTACCTCCTCTGCTGAAGTCGCTCTTCTTCTGGCACCCTGAAGGAGAAGCGTCTCTTGCTGTTCATGCTGCGAACCATCTGCTTCCTGCTGTTGTCTGACGTCTCCGGGACGACCAGCTCGTCGCCCTCTGGAAGACGACAACAAAGCCGCGGGGCGTGTTTACATCAGCGACTACAAAGCGCCTAAACAACATGATCCGTGTGGCGGCAAGACGCGCGGAAGGCGCTACAGTCTGATGCAGGTTATAGTCTGAAGCTTCATTGGAGAACATATTTTTTAATTTAAAAAAATCTTACCGGCTGTTTTGTTCCTAAAATAGATGAGCCGCACCGTTTCCAGCCCCAGCAGGTTCAGAGAACCGTCGACATTCAAAGGTCGCACCTGCGGCCACACAAAATCACAACAACTGATGAGGAAATAACTTAATAATAAGACATATTGGGATGACATTCTAATTTCCTCCACAAGGGGGAGACAGAGAATAACATAGCAAATAAAAGCACCTTCTTCAGTGGGATGGTCTGAATCCACTCCATGGTGTTGACATCAAACACATCCACTGCGTTCTCACTGTACACCGACAGGTAGGGAGCATTGTAGCCTGAAATGGGGGGGCGGGTGGGGGGACGGGGGGGTATAGCTTATATTAAAATTACCATCATCCAAACATAAAACTGGCAAAACCTGACAAAAAAAGGCATTTACAGACGTTGTGATATGTAATATTGCACACTGGTCACTTCCTGTCTGCCCCTCACCGACTTCCCCTTGAACAATTGTAACTCCCAACTTCAGCGCCGCACCCTCGGCAATCTCTGTGTGGAGTTTGCATGTTCTCCCCGTGCATGCGTGGGTTTTTATCCGTGTACTCCGGTTTCCTCCCACATCCCAAAAACATGCTAGGTTAATTAGCGACTCCAAATTGTCCATAGGTATGAATGTGAGTGTGAATGGTTGTTTGTCTATATGTGCCCTGTGATTGGCTGGCCACCAGTCCAGGGTGTTACCCCGCCTCTCGCCCTGAAGACAGCTGGGATAGGCTCCAGCACCCCCCACGACGTTAGAAAGCGGTAGAAAATGAATTAATGTTTCCTATAATAGATGACTATTAAGGCGACTATAGGGGTGTTATTTCATGTCTAGAGGGCTCTAATAGTGTTAAAAGCCATATTTAGAAGGAAATGAAGAAAATGAATGAAACGGTAATAAACAAAACAAAACATGCACTACACATCATGTCTTAGCGGCATCCTGCTGGAACATCATGCTTACGATGGTGATAGTTTGACCCTGGAACAGATTCTGGCGGCTCCAAATTGTCCATACGTATGAATGTAAGTGTCTATATGTGCCCTGTGATTGGCTGGCCAGCCAGTCCAGGGTGTACCCCTGCCTCTCGCCCTGAAGACAGCTGGGATAGGCTCCAGCACCCCCCGCGGTAGAAAATGAATGAATGAATGAATGAACTTCAGCGCCACTTACAGGCAGCATTGGGTACAGCGGGCCACATGAGCTCCTGCTGTCGCGACCTCCGACCCTGAGAGTCCACGTAGACTCCGATGGCGCTGAAGCACAGCAGCAACTCCTTGCTGGAGATCTCCACGGCGCAGAGGGCGTCCAGGTTCTGCTGAGGGATAAACGCCAGGGTGTGATCCTCGGGGTGGAGGAGGATGACCGGAGAGACGTCGCCGTGCACGCTGCGGAGACGGGTCACAGGAAGGGGATTTGAGTCGCGGATCTAGGTCAAAATACGAAAAATACGTATTGGTGGAGGAAGTACCTGTAGCGGGCGAAGCCGGACTGGTACCCCACGTAGAGACGCTCGTTGAGAAGACCCATCCATTGGACAATCCCAGGAGCCTGCAGCTCCCGAAGCCGACGGTGACGGACTTTGCTTTTGTTGACCTAAAACGGATGTTTCGCAATGTTTAAGGAATGATCACAGCAGGCGACTTCGAACGCGAGCGTAGATCCAACCTCGTAACAAATGATCTGCCTCTTCATGGCGACGCAGAGACACGTCAGAGATCCGTTTCGCACGGGACCGGAGACGATGGTCTGGCAGCCTTTGGTCTCGCCCAGCTTGTAGGACTCGATCTCTCGGCCATCGAGGGCCTGCGACGGGAAGAGGCGCACGTGGCGGTTCCTGCCGGAAATGACGGCCAGCAGCTGCTCCTGGGGGATCAGGTCGATGTGGTGCACCTTCTTGTTGTCGCCCACTCGAATGATTTCTGAGGACGTATGATTGACATGTGATTGACATGACACCCCCAGGTCTCCTTCATTAAAAGTATCGTACCGTCTTTGGTGACATGGATGACGAAAAGGCCCTCCTCGTTGCCAAGGGCGACACGTTCATGATCTGAGGGCAAAGCAGAAGATCACACGGTCACATGATAAGACACGATAATGGGCGTGGCCATCTTCTCACCTATGATAGCCGCAGATTGGGTGGTCTTGATGAGCGGCAGCGTGCTGTCGTACGCCTCCTTGGGAACGTACACGAAGCGCTCCTTCAGCTTGTTCTTCTTGAGGATGCGGTGGAGCTCATTGAGGAGACCCACCCACTTGTTCCTCTCCTGGTCGCTCTCGGCCAGAATCAAGATGGAGGGCTTGTGGCTGCTCGACGGCGAGAGCTGGGACGCCGTCACCTGTGGGGACGAAGGGGACGTTTAATGTCTTGGAGAAGATGCATTCCAGGTACATGTGAAGTTCTAGAACATGTCATCGTTCATTCATTTTCTACCACTTTTTCCTCACGAGGGTCGTGGGGGGGTGCTGGAGCCTATCCCAGCTGTCTTTGGGCGAGAGGCGGGGGTACACCCTGGACTGGTGGCCAGCCAATCACAGGGCACATATGGACAAACAACCATTCACACTCACATTCATACCTATGGACAATTTGGAGCCGCCAGAATCTGTTCCAGGGTCAAACTATCACCATCGTAAGCATGATGTTCCAGCAGGATGCCGCTTTGACAAGACATGATGTGTAGTGCATGTTTTGTTTATTACCGTTTCATTCATTTTCTTCATTTCCTTCTAAATATGGCTTTTAACACTATTAGAGCCCTCTAGACATTAAATAACACCCCTATAGTCACCGTAATAGTCATCTATTATAGGAAACATTCATTCATTTTCAACCGCTTTCTACCATCGCGGGGGTGCTGGAGCCTATCCCAGCTGTCTTTGGGCGAGAGGCGGGGTACACCCTGGACTGGTGGCCAGCCAATCACAGGGCACATACAGACAAACAACCATTCACACTTACATTCATACCTATGGACAATTTGGAGTCGCTAATTAACCTAGCATGTTTTTGGAATGTGGGAGGAAACCGGAGTACCCGGAGAAAACCCACGCATGCACGGGGAGAACATGCAAACTCCACACAGAGATGGCCGAGTGTGGAATTGAACTCGGGTCTCCTAGCTGTGAGGCCCTCGCGCTAATCACTCGTCCGCCATGCAGCGTAAAAACATCATATTTTCTCTTATTATGTCTACTATATTGGGTAATATGAGTATAAAGTTCACTATAGGGGTGTTACTTCATGTCTAGAGGGCTCTAAAATTAATTAATTCATTCATTCATTTTCTCCCGCTTATCCTCACGAGGGTCGCGGGGGTTGCTGGTGCCTTTCCCGGCTGTCTTTGGGCGAGAGGCGGGGTACACCATGGGACTGGTGGCCAGCCAATCACAGGGCATATATAGACAAACAACCATTCATGCAAACTCCACACAGAGATGGCCGAGGGTGGAATTGAGCCCTGGTCTCCTAGCTGTGAGGTGTGAGGCACCCGTCATCCCTTTTTTTACTTCCTACTTCCTGTTTTACAAAAGAATGACTCACTCTGAATATGCTGGGGATGTCTTTGCGGCTGGCGTGGATGACGTCCGAGGCCAGAACGGAGCTGACGGAAAACTCTTCGTCCCTGGATGAAGCAAAGAAATATAAAGGTAAGAATATGGGCGCCATAATGTCATTTAGTGTATATAATATTAGAATATTAGTGGACGCTGTTATGTAGGGATCGACCGATATGGTTTTTTATGGGCCGGTACGGATTTTTTTCCCATCACCCTTAGCTGATGGCCGATTTTGCTTGGGCCGATATTTCAGATACGCCTAAAATATGCCTTTATTCGTTCCTCAGTGGGGAAATTTGTAGTACAAGTACAGTACAAGATACACAATATAAAAAAATAAACAATATAAACAACAATTTATATACAACTACTGTTTGCAGATAATATGAAATGGCTGATACTGCTTTTGCTGCCTCAATTTACATGAAAAATTGACAATGGTAACAAATATATAATAAATATATATAATAATTATATAATGAAGGCGTTTTGTCTTAAATCAATAAATGAGGAAGAATGCCAAGTAACCGTTCAGGACAAATGGGTATCCAGTAGGGATCGACCGATAATTTAATTTAATGTAATTTAATTTAATGTCATTTAATGTAATGTAACGTAACTTAATGTAACGTAATGTAATGTAACATAATGTAATGTAATTTAATTTTATTTTATTTAATTATACCCTAATAGTACCCTGATTCACCACTGTCGCAGTGTGGGAGGGGTATGCGACTGCGTGTGTTTCAGGGTCATCCGGCAACACAAAGCTGCCCGGCGGATGCCTGTCTGTAAAATCATGCGGCGGAAAAACACATCGGCAAACCCACGCGCGTATCGGGCGATACCGATTCAAGTAAAGAACGAAAATATCGGTGTATCATTATACCGTTATGGCAGCGCCTTACCTCATATCTATGACTTGGCTGACAACTACACTCGGCTGTGTCGTCTTTCCTTCACCCAGCTCGTACAGGAACAGTTTGAAGTCGCAGACCACCGCCATTGCCCTCTGCCAGCCCTTCTTCACCCCCGTTGGTTTGGGCACCTTTAATCCACATAGAGAGAGAAGAAAGCGTTATCAGCAAAACAATAAAAAAAAAAATTAATTTACAGTATTGGTCTCACTCACCCTGACGTGCCCTTCATACGCCGTACCGATGCCTCTCTGAGTGTCGATACCCAGCGGTCCTTTGGTCTGATCCTGCGGAACAGGACACACGGCCGGAGCCTTGTCCGCACAGGTCACATGGCAGGAGAAGTTGCACACTGGATGGACCACAACACAACAGCATGCAGGTGAAAAAAAATGTCATGGAAACCGAGCGTACCTCGTTTAAAATTTTCCACTTTTACCTTCGCAGGTGCAGCCTTGGCGTATGAGTCCGACCATGAGGGAGGTGCACTGGTTACACTTGGTGGGCGTGCTGAATGACTTCACGACAAACTGATGTGCTTTGGGCTACCAAGACAAGCAGAAAGGGTTCGTTTGAAAAGGCAAAGCTCGGTCGCGGGGAGAAATCAAGCGGAGGCTCACCTTTGGGGAGGAGCGACCGATGCTGCCGTACCCTCCTGAACGCATGGTTGGCGTCTGGACCGCACGAGGAGAATGATCTATCAACTGCAGAATGACACAGACAAGGCAAATATTGGAAATATGGAATTACCCACAATCCCACGTAAGCTAACATAGACTAGCATTGTGGAGTCGAGCGCTTTCTCACACCGGTTTGGTACGGGAGGCACGTTGAGCCACTTAAGACAACATTCCAGACATGTCATGCCGGCATGGGAAGAGACGCTCCCTCCAAAATGGCTTCTCTTAATTTAAGCATGAGGATGTGATTGTTTTCCTCCTCTCACCTCGATGGGCTCCATGTCGCTAACCGTGGAGGGGGAACGCGAACGTGACTTGAGGTGAGATTTGGGGTCGTCTTCCCGGGATGGGGTGTTGGAGAGGGTGAAATTATCCATGGAGTCCACCTGATGAGAGGCATCAAAGCAGACATTAGAAGGTACCCTGAAGGTATCTGCTAAGTACAGTAAATAGTAGTTTTTCACTAAATTATTTTTTTTAATCCAGTTTCATTTTTTTCTTGTTATTGAAGAATAAAAAAAAAAATCAACAAAAAACATTTTTTTATGTTTTTTTTGTACATTTAAAAATAGTTAATTTTTAAGTTTTTATTTTTTGTACATTAATTTTTTTTATTTTTTTTTAAATTATCAACAAATTTTTTTTACCCATCTTATTCACCATAAGTTGGTAATAATTAATAAATACACAATAAGCACAATTTTTACATGTTTATGTCATTATGCGTCACTAATAATGTTTGCAATTTCACACTCTGTTTGGTGGCCCTTGAATGCACCATAATAAAACTTTATCATCTTAAAGTATCATTGACTTGTGAATAGTATTTTTTTTAATTATCAACAAAATCAGCTAATTTTTGATGAATAAAATATTTTTTTCCCAACAAAAAACATTTTTATTAATCTTTTTATTTTTTGTACATTTAAAAATTGTTACTTTTTTTAAATTATCAACAAAAATCATCAAATTTTTTATCCATCTTATTCACCCAAAGTTGTTAATAATTGCTAAATACACAATAAGCACAATTTTTAAGTGTTTATGTCTTTATGCGTCACTAATAATGTTTGCGATTTCACACTCTGTTTGGTGGGCCTTGAATGCACCATAATAAAACTTTATCATATTGAAGTATCATTGACTAGTGATTAGTACTTATACATTTTATACTTTGTATAACTCCAATAAGTGTGTGCGAAGGCTTGTGGCGCTGAATCTAATGTAATAACCACTTTTATTGCAAATGCTGATCTGAAATCAACAATGCAGGTGTTTTTATAGGAGTCTGTATTACTCGAGGATGTCGCCTACTGTACATATGTATGTAGTATGTACAATGTAGCTGTGAAACATACTAATAATGACTAGTACAAAACATGAACACCCTTACAGTACTGAATGCTAACACAAAAAGCTGAAATTCCATGCTGGATTTATGCACACCACGTAAAAACCATACTCCATGCATGCCGATTCCCAGCATATTACGGTCCCAAACTGCAAAGCATTTGGCACACATGCAAACACAGACCCCCCCCCCCTACAAGATGAAACGGACGTCAACGAGAGCAGCCACAGAGCAATGCGGTGGTGCTTACACGTCTGCCTTTGCTAGCTGGGCCGACGGACGGCGAGCGCTTCAGCGGCAGGAAGAGAGGCGTGGCAAAGACAAAGAAATGATAAGATATTAAAAAAAAAAAAAGTAGAGTAGCAGAGCTGCAAACAGACATCTACATAGATTAAAAACTAATCCGTGTGCATTGGGGAAGGGGGGGGGGGTTAGGAGACAGAAATACGCAGTCACAAAGAAGGACAAATCAGTACGTAGCATCAGCTAAAAATGGCTAAAATGTTCTAAGGAGAGAAGACGAAAAAGGTACAGGATTCTTCGAAGTACAACTCCAACCGATCCTACAGACTAGAAAGCTTAGGCGGAGCCATTCGCTAACCTAAACCTGCACTGCAAAAAATGTCAATCATCATTTTTTTTTTATGATTGTCATATGTGAGTACTTGCTACTATTATTTATACAAGGTGATGAAAAAGGCAGGAGAGACATGTGATTTCTTACAGCCAATCAGCTCACATTGACATTTTAAAGGCTAATTTATTAGGTAGAATTGTTGACATTTTTTCCAGCTCTCACACACACATACACACACACACACGCACAATCTACGCTGTCCTTCTGAGCTGCATACACAAAACAGGATGTTCTGTCTAACCAAAAAAAAACTTACGTCTTCCCAAAACTCAATTAAAGAAGATGAAGAGGATGAATAAGAGTCCTGAAGGTACGAGAATAAAGC
The DNA here is from genome assembly GCF_030265055.1 of Doryrhamphus excisus. Classification (NCBI taxonomy): domain Eukaryota; kingdom Metazoa; phylum Chordata; class Actinopteri; order Syngnathiformes; family Syngnathidae; genus Doryrhamphus; species Doryrhamphus excisus. Next base: position 29,908,059 of record NC_080466.1, read on the forward strand.
AAAGATGGAAAGAATAAAAATAGGTTGGGAAAATAAAAAATAAAAAAAGATTTTCATTAAAAATGGCAACAAATGAGTTAAGTAATAAAAGGCAGCATTTGAAGTTATTCTCCATATAATATCAGCATAACCATATAATATCATATAATATCAAATACAGCGGATCCCCGCCATTCACAGTCCTCGCAAATTACTTTTTTCGATTTTTTTTATTTTTATATTCTACACAAAAAACATGCTTTTGACTCCAAATTGTCCATAGGTATGAATGTGAGTGTGAATGGTTGTTTGTCTATATGTGCACTGTGATTGGCTGGCCACCAGTCCAGTGTGTACCCAGCCTCTCGCCCGAAGTCAGCTGGGATAGGCTCCAGCAACCCCCGCGACCCTCGTGAGGATAAGCATGAGAAAATGAATGAAATAATTAATTAATTTTAGAGCCCTATAGACATGAAGTAACACCCCTATAGTGAACTTTATACTCATATTACCCAATATAGTAGCCATAATAAGAGGTAAGGTGCATCTAATGATTACAAGAGTGTTTTTTAATTGCAAATCTTGATGAGATGAACATTTTTGGAGCGAGCCGTGCGTCACTAACAGGCGTTCAATTGCCCGTCGCCAAAAAGCGGGGATCCGCTGTCCTGCCAAACATACAAACATTCTTTTTTTTCCTTTTTTTTTACACTCACATCGAACTGATCGAGCGTGGAGGTGGGAGCATTGAGAAAAGCCAAGAAAGAATTCTGGGAATCTTGGTGCTTGACACCTGCGGATAAAGATCACATGACATCATGGTGGTTATGAAATCAACAGAGGCTGACGTAATCAGCAGAGCTTTGTCTAAGAATAAACACATTTTTACAGTCACGTAATTTCATTTCTCTTGCTAGCATATGCTGGCTGATACAGCATCATGGGTTCCGACATTCATGGTGGAAAATAGCATTTTACATAAGCCATACAATTAATAATAATATTTTTTTATTATTATTTTATTATTATTATTAGACATAATAATATTATTAATAATAATCATATTAATAATTATTATTATATTATATTATTATAATAATTGTCATTATTATTATAATTATTATTATTATTAAGGAATAATTAAGTTCCTTATTATTATTATTAAGGAACTACACGGTACCAGACCCCCCGGCCTCTTTGATGGCCACGTCTAATAATAATTATTATAATAATAACTATAATTATTATACATAATAATAATATTATTAAGGAATAATTAAGTTCCTTATTATTATTAAGGAACTACACTGTACCAGACCCCCCCGGCCTCTTTGATGGCCACGTCTAATAATAATAATAATTATTATTATTATTATTAATAATTATTATTAATATTATTATAATATATATATAATTTTATTATTATTACAAATTTCCCCACTGAGGGACGAATAAAGGCATATCTTAATTATTATTATTAATATGACTATTAATGATTAATAATAATAATTATTATTATTACTATTATTATTATACATTTTATTTGTATAGCGCTAATCAGAGTACTCAAAGACGCTTTACAGTAAAGAAAAAATAAAAATAAAAATAGAGCTGAATAAAAACATAGTAAACTTTGCATTAAAATACAATATCCATACATTCATTCAGAGCTAAAACAAGGCTAAAAGCAGGGCGGGGCGCAGCAAATGATTGACATCATTTGCATCATACAGACTACTGTCTTTGTCATTGTTACATCATCATAAATAATACACACTTAGACAGTCCTAGGATCTGTGTGTGTGTGTGTGTGTGTGTGTGTGTGTAGTGGCACCTCTACGCAGCCGCAGCTCCTCTGTCTCTTTCTTCAGCCTGTCGATTTCAGCCAGGAGCTCCTGATTCTTGGCCTCCACATCCTGTAGTTTACTGGTGGGATGGATTACATTACACGGCATCAAACAGTGAAACAACAGCTAGTCACAGCGTTTTGGTGTCAGAGCTGCTAAACGCGCCGCCGTACCATTCCGTGGAGATGTTGCTGGCCTTGACCTTGTTCAGCTCATCCTGAATGCTCTGCTTGGCCCTGATCTCGGCATCCAACGCCGACTGAAGCTCCAGGCGGGCCGACATGTCCAATTTGGCAAAGCGACGCATCTTCCAAGGCATGTCCTGGAAGGAAATTGGAGGTAAAAAAACCCCAAATTAATTAGCCAAAACAACGCTAGGTGATTATAATAATAAAAGTAAATAAACGTGTCTTACCGTGGCTCTTGCTCCCAGGCTGGTGTTTCTCAGGCCTTCCAGCTCTTCGGTCATCTTGGTAGCCAAAGCCTGCAGGTAGCCACGAGCATCTTTCTCATCACTCACCCTATGAAAAACACAAGAACGTTACTACAAAGAAATACCGTCATTTCCGGACTATAGAGCGCACTTGATTATTATTATATTATCATTATAATTAACAATATTATAATTAATAATAATAATAACATTTATTTATTATTATTATTATTATATTATCATTATTATCATTATTATTAATAATAATAATGTATTATTAATAATAATTATAATTATAATGCTATAATTATTATTAATATTTAATTAATATGTAATTTAATTAATATTTGATTAATAATATTTAATTAATATAATTATTATAATTATAATTATATAATTATAATAATAATAATGCTATTTTCCACCATGAATGGAAAATAGAATATAATGGAATGGAATATAATAATAATAATGTATTATTATTATTATTATTATTATTATTATTATTATTATTATTATAAATAATTAAATGTAATAATAATTGCCGTAGGGTTGAAAGTTTGGGGGAAAAAAGTAGCGGCTTATAGTCCGGAATTTACGGTACTTACATTACATGCAAAAAAAAAATACTATCCACCAGGGGGCATCCTAGACTGTGCGTACTATGTGAGAACTGTCCAACAGCAGCTGGCGAGGTGTCAGCTGCAAAGGGAAGTGATCTGAGCAGGAGGGGAGGCTCTAGCAGCTCAAAGATCCTCAAAGGTATGCGAAAAATGCGTCAGCAATGCTGTGAGGTGGAAGCCAATAAATACACGGCAAGACAATGTCAGGGGTGTGGGGCATGTACGTGCACTTCCTTAGTAAGAATGATGAATTATATGTGTGCCGCCCAGGATAGCGGCATCCATTGCTGACCATGAAGCCGATTAGCGTGGCGTCCTGTGCAATTTGGAGGTTGAACGTGTGTGTAAAACTGAGGGTTAGAATTCAGGATGCAGGGACTTCCCTTGAGTCGGTGATCCCGTTGGCATATGGCCGGAGAAACATTGAGCTGGTAAAGCTTAGAGAAGAGGATTTCTGCAATAATAGCGGCGGGTCTATGAAAAGGATCCGTGCTTTAAGTCCAGTCCCAGTCTGTGTTCCAGAATAAATAAAAGTACAGCTACATGTCGACTGCGACGTGACCCGGACTGGTTTGCACTGGAAGCAAACAGTAGGGGGTCCGACAGGTGTCCTGGGATACTCTTATGGTGGTCCAGGACTCTGAATTCTGAACACTGATTCAACTTCACTGTAGTGGGCTTTCTTAACATGAAGAACTAACATTGCACTTGGGAGTTTTAGGTTTGAATCTCTTTGCAAGATGTCAAAACAGCCTTGCACATGAGTTTCTCTTTCTCTTTTATGTAGTTGATGTCCATTCCAAATCATCAAGAGAATGATCCTAAAGCCATTAATATCAAAATATAAAGATATTAGGATATTATGTGTGGTTACTTTATAAAATGGCTAATAAAGTCATTTGTAAAGCCTGTAATCAAGACTTGTATGTTCTACTGTATGAAATGGCTAATATAAAGTCATTTGTAAAGTCAAGTCAAAGATCCTCTATATGACTGCAAACAAGCTAATCAAAGATGCCCTATTAGACAGATGTGGTATACTGTTTTTAAGAACTGACTGTTGCAATACGACTTAAGTCATTTGTAAAGTCAGGTCAAAGATCCTCTACATGACATTAGAAAACTAATCAAAAGTTGTCCTATTTGACAGATGTGGTATACTGTTTTTAAGGACTGTTAGCTAATATAAAGTCATTTGTAAAGTCGATGTCAAAGATCCTCAATAAGACTGCAAACAAGCTAATCAAAGATGCCCTATTGGACAGATGTGGTATACAGCTTTTAAGAACTGACTGTTGCAATACGACTTATGTCATTTGTAAAGTCGAGTCAAAGATCCTCTATATGACATCAAAAAGGCTAATCAAAAATGCCCTATTTGACAGATATCATACGCTGTTTTTAAAAACTGACTGGACTTTATATTAGCCTTTTTATAAAAAATAAAGTCAAAGACAGCAACCCTGCTGTTTTTTAAGGACATATTGCAAAAAAAGCTAGTCAAAGATGCCATATCTGAAAGGTGCCTTTTTAAAGCACACTTTTTTTTTAAAAGGAGAGTGCAAATGAATACTCCAAGGCAAGAACAATATGCTGTTTTTTTTAAAGGGCATACTGCAAAAAGAGCTACACAAAGATCTTCCAGGAGACAGGAGCGCTCTGCAGTTTAAGGACCTACTGCAAAAAAAAAAAAAAATGTACCCAGACGCTGAGGTGAGTGAGTGATGGGATTATTGATATGGTGTGTATCTCACCACTGGATGATTTCTGTGATCTGGGCCTCCCAGTGAGCAACACTCTCCTTTTTGTCAGCCAGCTCCCTCATCTCATCCTCCAGCTGCCGATTGGAGGCGCTCACCTTGTCGAACATGCTCGTCAGCTGAGGAGACAACCAAAGCAGATTGCGTCAAACGTCTTATTTGTATACTTTGCCCACCCACGTTGGTACATTTAACCTGACTACTTTTATGTGTGTAGTGCAAAGAAGATGTAACCATAGCGACGCCATAACAAACTGCTGTATTGTTTACTTAAATACCTCATTTAGTGCAGAGCGGTTTTATTTCCGTCATCTCTGTGAGGTAATGGTCGCACGTTAAAAGTTCAGCAGGGACTATTTAGGAATGGGCGGGGCTTGCCACGCAGCATCCTGACTATGTAACAATGCCAATTGTCTGAATATGTCAAATACGACTTCTAAGTCAGGTCTTATTGTGCGCACATTCATCCCATATGTGCATGATCCTTCCACGTCTTAAAAAAATTGACATTTTAGGTGAACTTCCAAGCACCCCTTTTCAAAAGTCAACAAAGCAGAATCCAGAGTGTCATTCCATTGCACGGCTCAGGAGGCTACAAGGGTGTTTTTATGTGGGATATTGACCAGTGATTTCTTTGGCAGGGTCCGGAATAAAAGAAGGCGGAGTGGAGGAATGCGATGAAAAGAGTATGGGGCCAGCCCCAAAGAGAGGTTACCTGAGGTTAGGGACTTTTTGTTTTAATGGCAAGAGCTCAAAAGAAACTTTTGAATTTTGGGTCATTTCTTGTTTTGTCAAGTGTGGATGTGAAATCTTACCTTATCCAATTCACTGGAAAGTTTTTTGTTTTCATCAGTGAGGAGAATTCTTTCTCTTTCATACTTCTGCTTGTAATCCGTCTCAAACTCCTCCCGCTCATTTTGACTGTTGAGGACAAGCAAATTGTTAAAACATGGGAGAACTATTGTCTGTAAATAAGTGCAACACTTCAATCTTGACTGAAGGGTTTTAACAGGTTTAGTTTAGAAACAATGATAACCCATAGAGAGCTTGACATGGAGCATATCGATCCGAAGTGGACATCAACATGTGGCAGGTAAGGTTAATGAATATTATACTAGAACTTTACCCCTGCATACTATCAACAATATCACTCCTAGTATAGTAATCCCATGAATGCTCAGTCATATCACCATCAGTCAATACTTGACGTCCATTCCAAATCATCAAGAGAATGATCCTAAAACTGTTGATATCAAAATATAAAGATATTATACATGTGTGGTTACTTAATAAAATGGCTAATAAAGTCATTTGTAAAGCCTGTAATCATGACTACTTTATGAAATGTCATTTGTAAAGTCAGGTCAAATATTCTCGACTGCAGAAAAACTAATCAAAGTTGCCCAATTTGACAGATGTGGTATATTGTTTTTAAGGACTGTTAGCTAATATAAAGTCATTTGTAAAGTCAGGTCAAAGATCCTCTGACTGCAAACAAGCTAATCAAAGATGCTCTTATTTGACAGATGTGGTATACTGTTTTTAAGAACTGACTATTGCAATACGACGCAAGTCATTTGTAAAGTCAGGTCAAAGATCCTCTGACTGCAGAAAAGCTAATCAAAATGCCTTATTTGACAGATGTGGTATACTGTTTTTAAGAACTGACTGTTGCAATACGACTTAAGTCATTTGTAAAGTCGAGTCAAAGATCCTCTATATGACTGCAAACAAACTAATCAAAGATGCCCGACTTAAATCATTTGTAAAGTCAGGTCAAAGATCCTCTATATTACACCAAAAAAAAACAATCACAGATGCCCTATTTGACAGATGTGGTATACTGTTTTTAAGGACTGTAAGGTAATATAAAGTCATTTGTAAAGTCAAGTCAACGATCCTCAATATGACATCAAAAAAGCTAATCAAAGATGTGGTATACTGTTTTTAACGACTGTTAGGTAATACAGTAAACCTCGGATATATCGGATTCAATTGTTCCCACTGGTTTTGTCCGATATAAGCGAAATCCGTTATATGCGTATACCGGAAAATGTCCGTTTTACGCATATATCGGACTTATATCCGGTATATGCGTAAATCGGATTTTATCCGTTATAAAAAGGCACTTCCTTGACTATGTTTCCAATGTACCTGGACGCGCAGGCAACGCTGCAAATGACGTCATATAGCGGCCTGTCACGATTCGGCGAATCGGAGCGCCACGATGCGGCCATCCGATATATGCGAGGGAAATTTAATGGAAATGCATTGGAACGGGACTGGAGATTTTGTCCGAAATAGGTGAAATCCGTTATAAAAAATCCGATATATGCAATGATTTTTATTGGAAATGCATTACAGAAAAATCGGTTCTTTTTTATCTGTCCGTTGTGAGCGAATTTCCAATATATCCGAGTCCGATATATCCGAGGTTTACTGTATAAAGTCATATGTAAAGTCAAGTCAAAGATCCTCTATATGACATCAAAAAAGCTAATCAGCTATTTGACAGATGTGGTATACTGTTTTTAAGAACTGACTGAACTTTATAAAAGTAAAGTCATTTGTAAAGTCAAGTCAAAGATCCATCCATATGACAGCAACACTGCTGTTTTTTAAGGACATACTATAAAAGAGCTAGTCAAAGATGCCGTATCTGACATTACTGTATCATTACTGTAGCAAGAACACTGGTCAAAGGTCCTTAGAGGTACTTTTTCTTTTAAGGACAGTGCAAATCAAGTCAAAAATCATCTGAGATACTACCATAAGGCAAGAGCAATATGCAGTTTTTTTTAAAGGTCATACTGCAAAAAGAGCTACACAAAGATCTTCCAGTAGACAGGAGCGCTCTGCTGTTTAAGGACCTACTGACAGGCCAGTTGACTATACCTGCCCTCAAATTCAAAAGGTTACTACCAGTTAAGTTGACGTCTGATACCCTGTCTCCCTGAGGTCCCTACCTTGGGATGAAAAGCCACATATCTTCAAACTTGAGTGGAGAACCTAACTTCCAACTTACTTGGACGGCGGTGAGGCTGCTAGCTGAGCTCATGAACACTCCTACGCTTTGCCAACGTGAAAGACCTGACTTCATTTTGTACCACTGAACTCACCAATGTTCTCACTTCAACAGAGCACAGCTGAGAAGATGAGGAACTTCATACAAGACATTAATTCCACACACTGGAAAGAAAGGACCCCTTTCATGAATGGGACATATAAGTGGAATGAATGCACAATTTACCAGACACAGCATTAAAATATAAATATATATATCTATTGAATTGGGCAACATATACGGGATTTGGACATTGGACAGGAACGTTACAATTCTATCACTTATATAGAAAGACATAAATGGCGAGGAAAGTCAACACGTAAAATAAATAAGTGATGAAACACCTCTCTCTTCGAGTCTTCTCCAGCTTGTCTTTGAGCATGAGGATTTCTTTCTGCAAGGCGAGCTGCTGGCTCTCGCCGTCACGGAGCTCTTTACGCATGGCCTTTAACTCCGTGCCGTGTTGGGCGTCCCGACGGGCCATTTCCTCCTCGTACAGGAGGGTCTTCTTCTCCAGGTCGCCGCGCAGACGTCCCATCTCCTGTGACTGGTCGGCTGAGGACGGGGCAGCGGACGAGCCAACGCGTTTCGACTACGAGGAATAGCGAAAAATACGAAAATACGAAAAATAGCTTTGTGCTGTGACACAATGAGCATAGCTTTCGGGGTTGTGTGGAAATATGTGACAAATGGGTTTAATGTACAGATGTTCTTCATTTGCATAATTACCTTAAGCCCTTGAAGCTCCTCCTCCAGCTGTCGGCTGTATTGTTCGTTCCGATCTTTCAGCTTCTTCTCCTTCAGAGCCTCCGCCGTCTGCTCCTCCATCTGACTCGCCACCTGATTGATACATTTATTTTCTATCACTGACTCCAAAATGCTTCAAACGTTATTAAAACGCAGGAATAAAGCCACTACAATGAGTGAATATAGACATACGCTACATAGAATGCAAGAGAAGACATAGAAGCAGGGTGTGCTAGCAACCACGTGGGGGGGGGGGGGTCTACTCTACCTCTTTCCTGGCCTTCTCGGCCTTTCGCACCTCAAGGCGCAGAGCATCAACTTTCTGATTCAGGCTCTCCACTTCCTCGTCCTTGTCACGTAGCTGGCGAGACAGATGCTGCTTCTCCGACCTGAGAGCGACGTTAGATCAGAAGATGAAATGATGATCTCTCACGGAATGCTAATTAGCCATATGAGATTTATTTGCATTTTCGGGCTTTTGGCCAAAAAACAATATACTGGTGGTCCTGGGTTTAGGGCAGGGGTCTCAAACGCGCGGGCCAAATGTGGCCCGCAGGACACTAGTTTGAGGCCACCCGCCTTGATTTGAAAGTTTAATGTTAGTGCGGCCCGCGCAAGTTTGATATGGATGCTGTATGGTATCATGTACCCAGAAAAAAATTATTACGTTTTATTAATGTTCATGTTAAAGGTTAAATAACTGTTAATAGTTATCCTCCCTATCCGTGTGGAAGTGGTACGTTTTTGGCTATTTAAGGTGAAAGGAAATAACTTGAAGGCTACTGGTTAGGTCAGGGGTCTCAAACAAGTGGCCCGCAGGACACTAGTTTGAGGCCGCCCGCCTTGATTTGAAAGTTTAATGTTAGTGCGGCCCGCGCAAATTTGATATGGATGCTGTATGGTATCATGTACCCTGAAAAAAAATTATTACGTTTGATTAATGTTCATGTTAAAGGTTAAATAACTGTTAATAGTTATCCTCCCTATCCGTGTGGAAGTGGTGAGTTGTTGGCTATTTAAGTTTAAAGGAAATAATTTGAAGGCTACCGTTTAGGTCAGGGGTCTCAAACACGCGGCCCCGCAGGCCAAATGTGGCCCGCAGGACACTAGTTTGAGGCCCCCCGCCTTGATATGAAAATTTAATGTTAGTGCGGCCCGCGCAAGTTTGATATGGATGCTGTATGGTATCATGTACCCAGAAAAAAATTATTACGTTTGATTAATGTTCATGTTAAATGTTAAATAACTGTTAATAGTTATCCTCCCTATCCGTGTGGAAGTGGTAAGTTTTTGGCTATTTAAGTTGAAAGGAAATAACTTGAAGGCTACCTGTTTAGGTCGCCAGCTCTCCAGTTTGCGAGTTAGCATGTGTCTCAAGACCCTGCAGTTGCGCAATATGTTGTAAATAAAAGGAGTATAAATGTGACTATAGTCGTGTTTTGTCATGTCTACAGGGCTCTAATAATGCTTTGTTCATTTTAATCTGAAAAAAATAATTTGTCTACCCACCAACTATATGTGGTTTCTTAAGTTTTTATTATTTGCAGTTTTATTATTATTATATTTATTTATTTATTACTGATTGATTGATTTTCTTTATTCTTGATTTGTTTATTTATTTTTCATCTGATTTTGTGCAGAAAAATAAAAAGATATTTGTGAACAGACTGACTCGACTCTACTGACCGGGTCAATGCACAGGGCGAGATCACAGGCTAACGATCAATTGACCGAAATGAACGGATCTATTTTACTGAATGAACCAGAATGATGTGGTTCACTGCAATTAACGTTTTTTTTTCCCCCACCATTGGTTCTCAGCCACGTTCAGTTAAAGAACGCTTTGTTTGAGTTTAATGTGTGGCTTACCTGAGGTCTGAGAGGCTTTCATTGAGCTCGGAAAACTCATGCATGGCCATTTTTCTCTGGCTGTGAGCTTCTTTGAGATCCTTTGACTGAGACTTTAGTTTCTCGGTGGCTTCCGTAAAGTCCTGAAAAGAAAAATATGCATTATGATATGTACTTTAGGGCATTAAATGTAAAAAAAAAAATGGCATACCTTCAGAAGATCATCCTTGTCCCTTGTGAGAGTCTTTATTTGTTTCTCCAACATCTTAACTTGTTTGGATGATTCCTCTAGTTCTCGATGTGCTGATGTCACATCTTGAAGCTGCTTTTCCAGATGTCCCGAGTCTGGGATACACGCACAAATACCGAAAGTCACGCACATCGGCAGTCATCCTAAAAGCGACACATCAATCACGACGTCTTACCAGCGATTTGCTTCTTGAGGATATCGATCTCGGTCTTCAAACTCCGGATCTCCACTTCCTTGTTCGCGGTGAAGGGTCCTTCACCCGTTGGGTGCTGAAGACCCTGAACCGTCTGGGTCATCTCTGTGATGTCATTGAGAATGGAAACGAATAAAGTTGCATTAAAATGACAAAACAGGAAAAAAAAAACATGAATTCCAGTAGCGTCCCTCACCTTGAACTTTGCGGTTCAGCTCCAGTTTCTCCTGCTCCAGGCGGTGGATTCTTCTCTCGTAGGCCTCTGCAGCGAGGCTGTTCTCCAGACCGCGCTGGACGTCCACATCCAATTGGTCCTGACCTGCTTTGCTTGCTTCCCCTGACAGTTGTCGCAGGCAACCGCGATCGGATAGAGTACTGGAGAGGAGGAAATAGATGGAGAACCAAATGTTCTTAAGGACTTTTTTTTTTTTTTTTAGAATGGAATGGAATGGCCTTTATTGTCATTATAAAAGATGTACTACGAGATTGGAGAGCTTCTCCTTTCAGTGCAATAGTCAAGTTAAAAAAGTATACAAAGAGTAAAAAAAGACAGTTTAACAAGATACATATATACAAGATATCCAAGATATACACATAATATTGCACAGGAGCATATACAGGAGCAGACATATTGCAGATATATTAATTTTAGTGATGAATTTACCCCATTATAATGGGACTGTCTGGGTAGCTTATCCTTAACTCCTCCATTGAGTAGATGGCATCATAATGTGCGTCTTAACTCTCTATCCCGGTTTTACAAAAATATATTACTAAATGGTGCAGATTATTGGTTAAATATTAAATATTATCAAAAATTATATTATATTATATTTTAAATATCAAAAAATATCCACATTAAAGCACATTGTTGCATAAATTAAGCACTTTCTAGCATAAAAATGGCTAAATTAAGTAAAAAAATACACATTCAAAAAGATGCATTCAAAGACCTGACGATATGTAGTATTCTACACTGGTACAGTAATTACAGTCACGTTACTGTCATTTTTTGGTGAGACACAAGCACTAGAATTGACCGCAGAAGCAACAGGATTTTATTGCAGGTTTGAATGAATAATCCCCAACATGAGCTACTTTTACGGGACGTAACCCCCCGACATCACTCTCTGTCCTGTCCCCATAGATCCTCTAATATGTTTACAGCAATCCATAAAAGCATAATAATATGAACACAATAATGACCTTAAAGGTCATTATATTTCATTGATGAGACAATAGCCAAACCATGACTACAAAAATTCTTATTATGTCTACAACATTGGGTAACATGAGTGTAATGCTGACTCTAGGGGTGTTATTTTATGTCTATAGGGCTTTAATTGCGGTAAAAATGGGGTTGGAAAGTTGTAAACCGGTTTTGGAACCAATTTAGTTAATATTGTAGTGAGATACAAGATATATAATGATGTGGATATTATTAAATCATAAATCAGTGGACCTGGAAGTCAATAACTTCATGTTCTGTTGTTAAATAAGGATTAAAACATTCTTATTACCCAATGGATTAATCTCCACACAATTGATGCATTAATATCGCCAATTTTTCACACGTATTCTATTTTTAATCTCAGGGAGTAAAAGTTCTCTCTGTGACTTTCGACTGTGAGACTTTCACATGAACGTCAGAGGGTGTGGTTCCCTGCCATGTGGAATTACGCCACACTTGGCTGGCAAGCAAGAGATTGCCACCCTTCCACCTCTGGTGTGAAACGCAAACAGTCTCTGCCAGGAGTTGTTGGAAGTGATCATTTGTACCTTCAGTTGGGACAATATACTGCTAGAGCACCCATTGGTACAGATCAGGACCGCCATAATTGTCCCAGTAAAATATAAAATATATATAAATATAAAATGTATATATTATAATTTATATAATTAATATATAATTATTTAAAATATGTACAATCACCTTTTCAATATCAGTACATAATTAACTCAGCCTATTTGATTAATTATTACATTAGATACATACACGGGTAAATGTTGACACTGGTATAGACTGTCAGTGAACCAATACAAGCCCCCTCACTTTTTAGCTATGTATTAACAATATATGAAGACATGTAAAAATATATGGATTTTTAAAAACAAAAATATAATATAGAAATAATATAATTATATTAAATATTAAATATAAATATTATTAAATATAAATATTATAAAATATATAATTATAATAATATTAAAAATGTATAATCACCTTTTCAATATTAGTACATAATTAACTCAGCATATTTGATTAATTATTGCATTAGATACATACATTGGTAAATGTTGACACTGGTATTTATGTCCAAAACAGAAGACATGTTACTTATTACTTGAGGAAAATGCTCCTACTGAATTCAATACACTGATTATTTTTATATTCTGCTATATTGTACCCGCTCAGATGTCATGAAAACAAAATAAATTACAGCAAAAAGCTTGCAAAATTTACAAATATATATTGGAAATAAAGAAAAGGATGCGCATCATAGCGGATAGGCGTAACAATTTTATATATTCAAGTCAATATAGTACTTGAGCTTGCAGATTTCAAACCCTAAGTAAATATAAAGCTGTCATTTAACTATTTGGCTCTACCCCAAACAGCTACTTCATAATAACTTATTTGATCGTGTGTACTGGAAAACATAATGTGGTCCTTAGCTAATCCTATTTCAGATCTCATAGTACAAAATCGGAGTAAATTGACTATTTAACACATCTTATTTTGGTCCAAGTCCTTGACTTACCATTTACTGGTGTAGGTGAAGCCAACAAAGGGTAAGTGGTGTCCAGAAAAGGCAGTGTGAGAAGGAGGGGGCATGGTCTCCTAATAAAAAAAAAATAATAATAATTAACTTCAACCATTTAAAAAGCCATAATGTAGTGATAAACTTCATACAATCCTCACACACGTACCGAGTTCTTGAGACTATCATCGTCCACATCAAAATTGGAGGTATCCGTGGGACTGCTGACCTCAGGGATATAAGGGGCCTCGCACGAACGGATATTGTCCCAGTCGATGCCTAAACATGAAAGAGGTCATATTAAACAACATCATTAGCATGGAAAATTTAACTAATGTAGATTGTGATGGCGTATAATAGGATATATTCATTCATTCATTCATTCATTTTCTACCGCTTTTCCTCACGAGGGTCGCGGGGGTTGCTGGAGCCTATCCCAGCTGTCTTCGGGCGAGAGGCCGGGGTAAACCCTGGACTGGTCGCCAGCCAATCACAGGGCACATATAGACAAACAACCATTCACACTCAAATTCATACCTATGGACAATTTGGATTAACCTAGCATGTTTTTGGAATGTGGGAAGAAACCGGAGTACCTGGAGAAAACCCACGCATGCACGGGGAGAACATGCAAACTCTACACAGAGATGGCCGAGGGTGGAATCGAACTCTGGTCTCCTAGCTGTGAGGCCCTCGCGCTAATCACTCGTCCGCCATGCAGCGTAAAAACATCTTATTTTCTCTTATTATGTCTACTAATATGAATATAAAGTTCACTATAGGGGTGTTACTTCATGTCTAGAGGGCTCTAAAATTCATTCATTTATTCATTCATTTTCTACCGCTTTTCCTCACGAGGGTTGCAGGGGTTGCTGGAGCCTATCCCAGCTGTCTTTGGGCGAGAGGCGGGGTAAACCCTGGACTGGTCGCCAGCCAATCACAGGGCACATATAGACAAACAACCATTCACACTCACATTCATACCTATGGACAATTTGGAGTCGCTAATTAACCTAGCATGTTTTTGGAATGTGGGAGGAAACCGGAGTACCCGGCGAAAACCCACGCATGCACGGGGAGAACATGCTAACTCACACAGAGATGGCCGAGGGTGGAATCGAACTCGGGTCTCCTAGCTGTGAGGCCCTCGCGCTAATCACTCATCCACCATGCAGCGTAAAAACATCTTATTTTCTCTTATGTCTACTAATATGAGTATAAAGTTCACTATAGGGGTGTTACTTCATGTCTAGAGGGCTCTAAAATTCATTAATTCATTAATTTTCTACCGCTTAGCTTCACAAGGGTCGCAGGGGGTGCTGGAGCCTATCCCAGCTGTCTTCGGGCGAGAGGCGGGGTACACCCTGGACTGGTGGCCAGCCAATCACAGGGCACATATAGACAAACAACCATTCACACTCACATTCATACCTGTGGCTAATTAACCTAGCATGTTTTTGGAATGTGGGAGGAAACCGGAGTACCCGGAGAAAACCTACGCATGCACGGGGAGAACATGCAAACTCCACACAGAGATGGCCGAGGGTGGATTTGAACCCTGGTCTCCTAGCTGTGGGGTCTGCGCGCTAACCACTCGACCACCGTGCCGCCCTAATAGGATATATTATGCATATGTTTAATTCTGTACCAGAAAAAAAGGGATGTTGCTTGAAGTCCTCAATCCCGTTCTGTCCGAGCCGGTAACCTCGACTGCAAATGAGTCGACGTATGAGATCTTTTGCTTCTTCTGAAACGACATCTGTTATCTGCTGCGGGAACTGGAACCGCTCCTGTAAGAACAGATATGATTTTTAGATGTTTCGATGCTTTAAAAGGTAAAAAAAAATAAATCACTCACAAATATCAGAGGAGGTTCTAATGAGCTCACCAAGTGGTTCATGATTTTGCCGTAGGTTTCGACGAGGGACTCGGCATAGAAGGGAGTCTCGCCGTACAGCATTTCGTACATGCATACGCCCAGGGACCACCAGTCGCACTCGGGTCCGTACTTCCCCTTCCCGTCCTCCATGGCCTGGAGAATTTCTGGAGATATATAGTCTGGGGTTCCCACAGCGACGGACGACTGAACCTAAGACACACATTGACAATGATTGTGGCCCGCCACAGACACATTTGGACCAACACAAATAGATTTAGCGCTACCTGTTAAGCATGGTGGAATGCCTTTCAAAATGAACTACAGACCAAAAGACACACATGGACGATAACAGGCAAAATTGCGGCCTGCCACAAATACATTTAAACCACCATTAATAGACCTGTTAAGAATATAAACAGGAACATTGGTATCTGCTGTGTTAATAATACACTCTTAAATAATACTCTGTATTCTTAATGTATATATTTTTTTAAATCACAAAACGTAACCGGAAGCCATCAGGGGTTGATACAAAACATGTTTTTATAATTATAGTTCTGCCATTCTAAATGCATATCAATCACTAATGAAATAATAAATGACCATTTAAAGCAGGTGTCACAAAGATGCGGCCCGCGGGCCAAATGTGGCCCGCAGGACACTAGTTTGAGGCCCCCGCCTTGATATGAAAGTTTAATGTTAGTGCGGCCCGCGCAAGTTTGATATGGATGCTGTATGGTATCATGTACCCAGAAAAAATTATTACGTTTGATTCATGTTCATGTTAAAGGTTAAATAACTGTTAATAGTTATCCTCCCTATCCGTGTGGAAGTGGTAAGTTTTTGGCTATTTAAGTTTAAAGGAAATAACTTGAAGGCTACCGTTTAGGTCGCTAGCTCTCTAGTTTGCGAGTTAGCATGTGTCTCAAGACCCTGCAGTTGCGCAATATGTTGTAAATAAAAAGAGTATAAATGTGACTATAGTCGTGTTTTGTCATGTCTACAGGGCTCTAATAATGCTTTGTTCATTTTAATCTGAAAAAAATTATTTGTCTCCCCACCAACTATATGTGGTTTCTTAAGTTTTTATTATTTGCCGTTTTATTATTATTATATTTATTTATTTATTACTGATTGATTGATTTTCTTTATTCTTGATTTGTTTATTTACTTTTCATCTTATTTTGTGTAGAAAAATAAAATGTAAGATATTTGAGAACAGTGGAATGTTTTATCTGAGCTTTTCTTGTAGAAAATTGGAACCAAAGCGAAGTTTTTTAATTTTTTTGTTTTTAATAAATGCGTTTTTTTGTTTTTTTTAACTCATTTTCTCGTGTTATAATGCACATAAAATAAAATTATGTGTTTTGTTCGAAACCTATAAGACTCGACTCTGCCCACAGGAAATAATGGAATTGAATATACAACTAAAAATGACAACGTTGGAGAAACTTACTGTTCCATCATGCATGAGTTTCAGGCAGGAACCAAAGTCAGCCAAGCGGATGTGGCCATTCCTATCCAACAGGATGTTGTCAGGTTTTATATCCCTAAAAGAAAGAAGATAAGGAGAGAAAAATGTCAAAAAAGGAAGAAAATAACAAAATATCAACCCTGTCTCAACTCAGCATTTCCTTATATTGCACATTACGTTCAGACATTCGTTTATAGTTGCGAGCAAGACATTCACTGCAGGCTTCTTGTCAACATGCAGCGCTTTTACTGCTGTTGACATGTTTACGGTGTAGATTATGTCAGTGGGGTTAATTGCAATGCGGGCTGTTTTTCCCGATCTCCCGAGCTACTACTTTAGCCATCTCAGTTTGTATCCGCTTTCACTTTTAAAATCAAGTCAAGTGCTAAAAGCAACGTTATCAACAAACGGCTGTAGGTTGAAAAATCCTTTATTCTCTTTAAGTCTCAAGTAAACGTGCAGACAAATAGCTACGTTTACATGGACCCAAATATTCCAATTGCATTCGGTTTATTTGCTCAAACAGAAAGAATGTAACCTTTGTATACACCTCATTCGGGTACTGAATGAATGAATTTTAGAGCCCTCTAGACATGTAGTAACACCCCTATAGTGAACTTTATACTCATATTAGTAGACATAATAAGAGAAAATAAGATGTTTTTACGATGCATGGCAGACGAGTGATTAGCGCGAGGGCCTCACAGCTAGGAGACCAGAGTTCGATTCCACCCTCGGCCATCTCTGTGTGGAGTTTGCATGTTCTCCCCATGCATGCGTGGGTTTTCTCCGGGTACTCCGGTTTCCTCCCACATTCCCAAAACATGCTAGGTTAATTAGCGACTCCAAATTGTCCATAGGCATGAATATGACAGCATCCCACCACCAGTAAATGTGGACCGCCACAGATAGATTTTATGCTACTTTTTTTTTTTTGGGTGCGACCTGATCACACTCTCTCTCATTATAACGGGGTAAACAATAACGATAGAGAGACATTTAAATATCTACATGATATAAATATGGAGGGCTGCACGGCGGTCGAGTGGTTAGCGGCTCAGCTAGGAGACCCAAGTTCAATCCCACCCTCGGCTATCTCTGTGTGGAGTTTCCACGTTCTCCCCGTTCATGCGTGGGTTTTCTCCGGGTACTCCGGTTTCCTCCCACATTCCAAAAACATGCTAGGTTAATTATCGACTCCAAATTGTCCATAGGTATGAATGTGAGTGTGAATGATTGTTTGTCTATATGTGCCCTGTGATTGGCTGGCCACCAGTCCAGGGTGTATCCATCCTCTCGCCCCGAAAACAGCTGGGATAGGCTCCAGCACCCCCTTGACCCTTATGAGGATAAGCGGTAGAAAATGAACAAATTAATTATTATTGATTTAGTAGAAATAATATATATCTTTGGGTATGACTTTGCACATAAGTCAAGTGGTTAGTGTACAGGCCACACAGTTAGGAGACCCGAGTTCAATTCCACCCTTGGAGTTTCATGTTGTTCCCGTGCATGCGTGTGTTTTGCGTCTTAATCACGATTACACCGCTGAAGGTTTCCACACACAAAACGCCTCAAGCTAACATACGCACAAAGCGTCTGCACACACAGTTAGCCTTCCACCGATGCTAAGCTAATACTCGGCTAGTTAGTCCAGCTAATTGGGCAACTGTGTCACAGGACTCCTGCGGTCTTTAAGAGCTGCATGGAGACTAGAATAGAGGGAGGTAAGCTCTTCTAAGACACAACATCCATCTGTGAAGGCCATCTGGTCAGCGCCTGACAATAAACACACACAAACACACACACACAAACACACACACACACAAAGTGGAGGCTGCTCAGACAAGGATGGTCCACATGGGTCTAGGCAGGCAATTGTTCTGAGTGTATGACCTCTGGCACCACTTGACACCAAGACAAGGGGAAGAAAAAACCAGGGCCAAATCATTAAATACATCACTGCTGCCAATGGATCAATGTATTTGAAATAAAATTAAATATTTTGTGCTTAGCCTGGATATCAAAAGTGGTAATGTCAACAACAAATTGCATGTTATGGCTGATGAGGAAATATATTTGAATATATTCATGGAAAACTAATCAATCATTACTGCATAAAAGCGTTAAAATATGATCAATAACTGTCACACAAAGATTGATTTTACATCAGTGAGCCACGAAGACACACATGGTCCTAATCAATAATTAAAAAGTCAATAAAAAGATCTATCACAGCACACACAAACAATACAAGTTCGGCAGAACATTTACCATATTTTCTGGACTATAAGTCGCTCCGGAGTATTAGTTGCCAAAAAGGCCAAAAATACTTAATTCAGTAGAAAAAATATACATAAGTCGCACTGGAGTATAAGTCGCATTTTTTGCGGGTAATTTATTTTTTAAACTACTTGACCAAAACATTACGTCCTCTTGGAAGGCAAGTTCTAACAATAATAAAAGAATAGAGAACAGGCTGAATAGGTGTAAGATATGCTAACACAGGGGTCTCAAACTCAATTTACTTGGGGGCCACTGGAGCTCGGGTCTGGGCGAGACTGGGCCGCATCAAGTTTTCAAAAAAAAAAAAAAAAAACGCATTTATTAAAAACAAAAAAATGAATAAACTTTGCTTTGGTTCCGATTTTCTACAAGAAAAGCTCTGATAAAACATTCCACTGTTCTCAAATATCTTACTTTTTATTTTTCTACACATAATAATAATAAGATCAAGAATAAAGAAAATCAATCAATCAGTAATAAATAAATATAATAATAACAATAAAACGGCAAATAATAAAAACTTAAGAAACCACATATAGTTGGTGGGTAGACAAATTATTTTTTTCCAGATTAAAATGAACAAAGCATTATTAGAGCCCTGTAGACATGACAAAACACGACTATAGTCACATTTATACTCTTTTTATTTACAACATATTGCGCAACTGCAGGGTCTTGAGACACATGCTAACTCGCAAACTAGAGAGCTAGCGACCTAAACGGTAGCCTCAAAGTTATTTCCTTTAACCTTAAAAAAGCCAAAAACTTACCACTTCCACACGGATAGGGAGGATAACTATTAACAGTTATTTAACCTTTAACATGAACATTAATTAAAACGTAATAATTTTTCTGGGTACATGATACCATACAGCATCCATATCACACTTGCGCGGGCCGCACTAATATTAAACTTTCATATCAAGGCGGGGGCCTCTAACTAGTGTCCTGCGGGCCACATTTGGCCCGCGGGCCGCGTGTTTGAGACCCCTGTGCTAACACAATGGTTATTCAGCTACACAGAAAATAAACACAAACAGAAAAAGGTGTCCAGTGTTTATGTAACATAAACAGTTTCTTCATTGATAAGTCGCTCTGGAGTACAAGTCGCAGGAACGGCCAACCTATGAAAAAAAAGTGTGACGTAAAGTCCGGAAAATACGGTAATAGCCGACATCTTTAGTCATCGCCGCAGATCTCTCCCTTTGTACAACCATTCTCAGTACCAACCCCCACGTCTCCCTTTCACTTGGCCAGAATAGTCGCGCAGCTGCCCCCCCCCGGACAAACCCACACTAGACAGATGTGGTGCTAGGCAGCACTAAGCCATGCTGAGTTGGACTATTGAAACATTTGTCAGGGCCCTCTATGGGGCCACGCAGATCACTGACCACTGAATACATCAACACACACACACATCAACACACACACACACACACACACACACTTTGCATCTGACTAACACGCTTTAGTCTCTCATGGGAGTTGGCTGAGGGGTTAACCAAAAAGGCTCAGTTGCTCTTTCATCTGGGCGTTTTTATTCCCCCATCGTCATCTCCTTCCATTGCAATCTAATTATACACTTTATGTCAACATCCTGACAACAAAAGATAATTAAATGGCCGACTAATACCGCATAGGCAAACTGCTTCTTTCATAAAACAATTCAATTGATGGAAAGCTCTTTGACAGATTGTTTTACTTCATGAACCTCGATATCCATCCATCTGGACAACTACACATGCTTTATTTTTTTATGATACAGTAAACCTCAGATATGTCGGACTCGGATATATCAGAAATTCGCTCACAACGAACAGATAAAAAAGAACCAATTTTTCTGTAATGCATTTCCAATAAAAATTCATTGCATATATCGGATTTTTTATAACGCATTTCGCCTATTTCGGACAAAATCTCCAGTCCGTTCCAATGCATTTCAATTAAATTTCCCTCGCATATATCGGATGGCCGCATCGTGGCGCTCCGATTCGCCGAATCGTGACAGGCCGCTATACGACGTCATTTGCAGCGTTTGCAGCGTTGCCTGCACGTCCAGGTACATTGGAAACATAGTCAAGGAAGTGCCTTTTTATAATGGATAAAATCCGATTTACGCATATACCGGATATAAATCCGATATATGCGTAAAACGGACATTTTCCGGTATACGCATATAACAGATTTCGCTTATATCGGACAAAACCAGTGGGAACAATTGAATCCGATATATCCTAGGTTTACTGTACCTTCTTCTCTATTAATGCAAACAGTATCCACGTATACATGGATCCAAATATTCCAATTCCATTCGGGTTATTTGCTCAAACGGAGGTCGCAGGTAAGCCAAGTCTATGTTTTATGTCATTGTGTGATGCCAAAGTTCTGTGAGGGAGAACCCGTCACATTGTTTATCTTCAACCACAAACTAGTTTAGAGTAAATAGACAGGATATAAGCTGGAACGTAAGAATTCCGATCAATTACCTGACTCAGCTGTTAACTACTCCCACCCCAACCCCCCCCATCCCCAATAAATGGCAGGCCAGCTGTGAATGGGGCATTAAATAGGAATCAATCACTAATGGTTTGATGACCACCGCAAACAAGTCCCGTCTAAGAATTTGATGAACACAATGTAATACTGGGTAGTGGAAAGAAGAAAGGAAGTGACCATAAACGATCCCAGGAGGATGTGGCATCAGCATCCTCTCAAAACAGTGATTTCCCGGAGGAAAGAGGAGAGAGGGTCATTTTCTAATGCAGGGGTCTCAAACTTGCGGCCCGCGAGACGCTAGTTTGAGGCCCCCCACCTTGATACCAAAGTTTAATGTTGAAATGACAGCTTAAAGCTGTGTGCACACCAGACACAATTAACACGATTTTGCCCCGCCCTGTTTTGCTTTGGATTAGCAATGAAGCTAAAGGCTTATGACGCTGGGTACAAATAAATGCAGGAAATGATTTGGAATAAAAACGGAAAATACACGTCAAGATAAAGCATCTCATCAAACATGTTGTTAAAGTTACGACGCTGCTCCCAGATGGAACTGAGTACGATGCTAACTTGCTAATTGGTTAAAATGATTAAGTTTCATTAATGTTCATGTTAAAGGTTAAATACCTGTTTTGAATCTGAAAAAAAATTATTTCTCTACCAACTGTGTACCAACTGTGGTTTCTTACATTTTTCTTATTTGCTGTTTTATTATTATTTTACTTATTTATCACTGATTGATTGATTTATTTTCTTTATTCTTAATTTGTTTATTTATTTATTTGTATCTTATTTTGTGTATAGAAAAATAAAAATTCAGATATTTGAGAACAGTGGAATGTTTTATCAGATATTCTGGTGTGGAAAACCGGAACCAAAGTACTGAAAAAGTGTAGGGTATAGCAGAAGCAAAAGCATTGAAGATAGTTTTTTTATTGTTTTTTTTTTCAGTTTTTAATAAATACGTTTTGTTTTGTTTTTTTAAAAACCTGATGCGGCCCGGCTTCACCCAGAACCTAGCTAGAACCTAGTTTGAGACCCCTGTTCGAATGTAATGGACTTTGATTTAGTGGGTGAGAGCATTTGGCCTTTAGCTTACGTCATGGGAATTTAAAAAAAAAAAAAAAAAAAGCTAATATGTAGACACCATCACCAAAATGAAAACACACACACCCTTGTCCTAAACGCTGCCAAATATACACACACAGACACACACTCATCGGACGGGCCCAGCCGGCAGAACACACCCTCCTCGAGGGATCTGCCTGGGTGACTCCACCCTCTGCAAAAAAAAAAAAAAGTGGGACTCTCCCACAACACAAGTGTGTGTGTATGTAAAAAGACCAAGTAGAGGAGGGGTTGAGGGTTGGTACGTGGAGGGCATGCATCAGCACCACACCCACATCATTCATACCCAATCATTACTGTCCCAAACAGTCCCCCTGGGGGACTTCAAGGGAAATAGTGTCGTCCCCTCCTCTGTGTTCCTTTTTAGTTCCTTCCTTCCACTCGCTATAGAAGCTACTGCCCCCCAGCCCCCACAAGGGCCCCTGGATAACACCATGCAATTAGTGGCTCCCGGCTCTTTTCTTGAAGTAGATAGTTCTATACTTAAAGTCCACCTTTTTCTATATTTATATTCATTCATTCATTTTCAATGGGGGTTGCGGGGGGTGCTGGAGCCTATCCCAGCCGTCTTCGGGCGAGAGGCGGGGTAGACCCTGGACTGGTAGCCAGCCAATCACAGGGCACATATAGACAAACAACCATTCACACTCACATTAATTTCTTTTGTCATACAATTTGGAGTCGCTAATTAACCTAGCATGTTTTTGGAATGTGGACGGGGAGAACATGCAAACTCCACACAGAGATGGCAGAGGGTGGGATTGAACTCGGGTCTCCTCGCTGAGCCGCTAACCACTCGACTGCCGTGCAGCCCTCCATATTTATATCATATAGATATTTAAATGTCCGTCTATCGTTATTGTTTACCCCGTTATAATGAGAGAGAGTGTGATCAGGTCGCACCCAAAAAAAAAAAAAAAAGTTAAAATCTATCTGTGGCGGTCCATATTTACTGGTGGCGGGCTGCTGTCAGTAAGTGACTGGGTGATCACGACTACTTTACAGTAAGTGGCAGTATCGGCCACAAATACCGGCCCAAGCAAAATCGGCTATCGGCTATGGGTGATGGAAAAAAATCGGTATCGGCATCGGTTCCAAAAAAAAAAAACATATCGGTCGACCCCCCAAAACCCCCCCCCAAAAAAACATTGATATCAACACTAGGGTTGGGCATTGTTTGAATTTGAACGATTCCTGATTTTGAATGAAATGTCTGAAGTTCTCCATGAATTGGGTTTCCATCGTATTAAGATACCTGCCCCCCCCCCCCTTTTACCTGTGAACGTAGTGAAGCTGATGAATGGAGTCGATAGCCAGCACCATTTCAGCCAGGTAGAATCTGGCCATATCCTCGGGCAGCCGGTCCTCGAATTTACTGAGCAGGGTCAGCAGGTCACCGCCCACGTAGTAGTCCATGACGAGGTACTACAACAACATTAGGGGAGGGTTTAGTCAAACATTGATATGGAATGATGAGGATACCAAAAAAACATACAGATACTGAAAGTTATGGAACAAAAATAAAAAATGAAAAAATTAATCTGCCATTAGCCAGAGGATCCGTCTAACTGTCCGTCAAGACATGGGAGGATCCTCGACCCAAATGTAACTTGACTGCAGTCCTAGAACCATCAGACAGCAACTGCTAGAGAAGGACGTTAAGAAGAACGACGGTTTTGAACGTCTCTCCAAAGGTGACATCTCCTTGTCATGCCAGGATATAAGATGGAGACTACATAAAAAATGTTTTCCACATGGCACAGCAGAGAGGGGGGTGCCATCATGATCTGAGGTCTTTTTGTTCTTAAGTGGAACGGGTTGTGCAGGGGCGTCAAACGGTAGGTATGTGTAGCATCCCTCATGAATGAAGGACGTTGTGGTTACTTCAACAAGACAAGGCTGCAGTTGACAATGGAAGTTCTTCCAAAGGAATTACCTCACTCGTTTGGACCATCCT
This sequence comes from Doryrhamphus excisus, assembly GCF_030265055.1. Lineage (NCBI taxonomy): Eukaryota > Metazoa > Chordata > Actinopteri > Syngnathiformes > Syngnathidae > Doryrhamphus > Doryrhamphus excisus. The sequence continues at coordinate 29,932,785 of NC_080466.1, forward strand.
GATCCACATCCAATTGAAAACATTTAGGAATGGATGGGAAGGGAAGTTTACAAAAATAAACATCAGTTCCAGACACTGGAGCGGGGTTTGTGGTTCCTTTGAGCTAAGGTTTTACATTTTTGATAATCTAATATTTGAGTTTAATTCTTGTTATTTACTGATTTTTTTCCTCACTCCCATTTCTTCTTTTTGCATTTTGAAGAAGAAACATTCATTCATTTTCTACCGCTTTTTCCTCACAAGGGTAGCGAGGCTGCTGGAGCCTATCCCAGCTGTCTTCGGGCGAGAGGCGGGGTACACCCTGGACTGGTGGCCAGCCAATCACAGGGCACATATAGACAAACAACCATTCACACTCACATTCATACCTATGGACAATTTGGAGTCGCTAATTAACCTAGCATGTTTTTGGAATGTGGGAGGAAACCGGAGTACCGTGCCGCCGAAGCAGACAAATTCAAAACAAATTCTTGTAATTTTTTTAACTGGTCTCCTGATCAGGATTGTACTTGCAGGAAAAGATAGTTAGCTTCTTCTGCTTCTTGTAACCATCGCTTTTTTTCGTATAATTAGATGACTGGAAGGGCAGCGGCGTCTAGCCTTAGGTTTTTTGGGAGTGTCTCGGGTGAAGCATTTGTTGTGAGAATGTGGGAAATGGAATGACAAGCAGTCGTGGCATTTGAACTCTGGGTCACAGAGAGAGAGAGAAACAGAGAGAGAAAGAGAGAGAGGACTGGTTCTCAATTAGCAACCCGCACTCCGTATCCGGCCCCTGAGTCGCCTAAATGAGGACTCTGGACTGAACATTAGACAAAACCAGGGGTCTCAAACTCAATTTACTTGGGGGGGCCACTGGAGCTCGGGTCAGGGGGAGACTGGGCCGTAAAAAAAAAAGACTTTTGAACCATGTTTTCAATTTCAGCTGCAACAATTAATCAATGAATCAATGATTAATTAATTATCCCATGAGTTGACAGCTATTCTGGTAAATGTAAATATCCTCTGATTGTTATGTACCGTATATATTTCTTTAATTGAATTGTTTTTCTACATTGTGTCGTGGACGGCTGTATGGCGGCGGTCGAGTGGTTTACGCGCAGGCCTCACAGCTAGGAGACCCAAGTTCAATTCCACCCTCAGCCATCCAGCGACTCCAAATTGTCCATAGGTATGAATGTGAGTGTGAATGGTTGTTTGTCTATATGTGCCCTGTGATTGGCTGGCCACCAGTCCAGGGTGTACCCCGCCTCTCGCCCGAAGACAGCTGGGATAGGCTCCAGCACCCCCGCCCGCGACCCTCGTGAGGAAAAGCGGTAGAAAATGAATGAATGAATGAATGTGTATGGAACAAGCCAGGCATGTATCAAGAAAAACACTAATATACATGCAAAATAGTACCATTTTCTACTCATTTATAACCCACAAGGCATGCTGGGTAACTTCAAGTTGGGGAAGTGTGCACGTGGGTTAATTGGCGACTCCAAATTGTCCATAGGTATGAATGAGAGTGTGAATGGTTGTTTGTCTATATGTGCCCTGTGATTGGCTGGCCACCAGTCCAGGGTGTACCCCGCCTCTCGCCCGAAGATAGCTGGGATAGGCTCCAGCACCACCCGCAACACTCGTGAGGATAAGTGGTAGAAAACTTTTTTTTTTTAATGAGAGAAAATTATGCTTGAAATGTAGCTTTTCCCACAAAAAAAATAGTTTTTAGTTGGGAACTGATATTTTCCTGAAACGTATGTATGTTCTACTTCTGATTACTAAAGAATGGAGAAAGGCAGAAACAAACTTTTTTTTTGATGAGAGAAAATTATGCTTGAAATGTAGCTTTTCCCACAAAAAAATAGTTTTTAGTTGGGAACTGATATTTTCCTGAAACATACGTATGTTCTACTTCTGATTACTAAAGAATGGAGAAAGGCAGAAACAAACTTTTTTTTTGATGAGAGAAAATTATGCTTGAAATGTAGCTTTTCCCACAAAAAAAATAGTTTTTAGTTGGGAACTGATATTTTCCTGGAACGTATGTATGTTCTACTTCTGATTACTAAAGAACGGAGAAAGGCAGAAACAAACTTTTTTTTTCCATGAGAGAAAATTATGCGGATAAGTGGTAGAAAATTAATGATTGGCCTTGAATGAATGAAGGGAAAAACAGATGTAATGATGTACTTAAAAAAAAAAAAGCCAACCAACCATCATAAAGCCTACCATGCAAATAACTTCTTATAACTTCCTTTTAGTATCATACCAAATTGTTATCATCCTGGAAGGCATAGTGGAGGGTGGTAATCCATTGGCAGTCTCCGTTTACCAACACGTCTCGCTCCTCACGAAAGCACGCAGTCTAAGAAAAGACAAAATAGCGATAAGGTCAAATGTCACACACAACTTGACAGCGTGCCCGAAATATGCACTATATCCCCATTATGCTAATTTTAATAATAAAACATATATAGATGATGAACCTATGGACGTATAGGAGAAGCGTACATAGGACAGGAAAATATTGGCAAACATTCACGCATGTTCAACACGGCGCTGTTTAAGCATGTGACGCATGAGCCGTGACGCCTCAAGACCCATGGGACGCTCAGGAATGTCAGCCATGTCAGGAAGAAGTTGAGAAGCAAAACATGCACGGCGACAACATGTGCAAAATGTCTCTGCGTGAATACAGGGTAGTGGTTTCTTGTTCCGGGAATGGAATCCATGTCTGGGCCCCCCCTCTCTTAACGCCAGCAGCGGTACTGTTGCACGTCTGACGGTTAGCGAGTGATGCTTACCTCTGCTCGCTTCAGCATTTCCCACTTGTTGAGAATCTTCATGGCGAACACTTTGTCTGTATTTCTCACTTTGACAACTGCGACCTGCACACACACAATACAAAAAAAAATTGAGGACCGCCTAAAATATGTAACACAATATCCACGTATACATGGACCCAAATATTCCAATTCCATTCAGGTTATTTGCTCAAACGGAAAGAATGTAACCTTTGTATACACCTCATTCCGAAAAAAAAGTGCCAATCCGAATGAATATATAATGGGATTCCCAGGGGTGGAATATTCCTTTCCCCAATCCGATTGAGGTATCTTGTACCCGCTCAAACGGAAAGTTGTCAGACTGCGTTCTTCTTCATGGTGTTTTTCTTCTTCTGTTGTTTATTGGCGGTTGGCAAGCAGCTTTCGGTGTGCATTAGCGCCATCTGTGGAACAGAATCTAAACCCTTCTATACACTGTTCACCAGTCCAGTTTTATTTAAAAAAAAAAAATACATATCTACATAAAACATGTGCTGAGCTTAATTATAAAATATTAGCAAGATTGAACTTTATCTTTTATTGTTCCCGGGTGCGTTCTTTCAGCGAACGCTGAGATATGACGTAACACGGAGCTCCAGACATTCTTCGATTTAAAAACAAAAATGGAGGCGAGCAATCGGCACTGGACTGCTGCGGAAAGTTTGTTTTTGATTTAAACTAAATTTCAAGACCGGATGAAGGAAAAACTGGCAATACGGAGTTATTCCAACAAGTGAAAGAAAAACTGGAGGAAGTCGGTATCACGTGATGTTGGTGTTTACGCTTTACTGGGCATGCCCCGTTGACTATTCTGGTTGATTATAGCGGCGCATGTAGACACGCGATTGGAATATTCCTTTCCGTGTATACCATTGCTTTCGGAAAGGTCATTCGGAAAGAGAAAAACTCCTCATGTAAACGTGGCTAGTGGTTAAGTTTCAGTTGTGGTTACGTCGACAACCACTTATGTCAACGTTAGCTAGTCCGAGAGGTGTCCATATAAAGTTCTACTGTACTTACGTATAAAAAAATGGCTACATCCTGAAAAAATATGTATGTAATATGTAAACATGGCTACTGTCAGACCATATTCAGATAGCAAGTTTTCTCAGCAACATAGGCCAGATGATACTATTTTACTATTTTGTCTCTCTTCAGCATAAATGACATTAATTTCATTAACAAGGCAAAGAAAACAAGTGACTCACAGCGAAAAAGAGGCAACAAAGACTGAGAGAATTAAGTTAGCCAGACGCAGAGGAAAAGGGAAGCAATGAGCGGCCTCATTTTGTGTCTGACGAACCTAATTGATTGGTGCAAAGATGACAATGTGGGATAAAAAAAGAGGTAGCACGAAGGAAGGACATTAGCACAGATGCGATTCTTGGATGGAACGATTCCGATAACGCAGACGCCATAATGGAAAAAGATCAACGTGGTAGAAAAATCTAAAGAGAGGGCCACTTCCTGGTCTTCGTGAATGCGGCAATACGAACCATTCAGGACTTAGTGACCATCTTACATGGGTTCAACTCCTTTCTTACATTCGTACACAACACAAAAATAGGATTCATCTTCTGGGGAAAAAAAAAATCTTTAAATATCCTTGCATTTGGGCTATGCTACAACATAAATATAACAAAAATATATGAGGTGTGAAACCCTCACACAAGACGCAGCGGAACATACAGGAGCCCATGCAACAGGGTCTGTAGTCTATTAAATGAGCCGGGGAATGTTGCTAATGCAATACAATGATAACATTCCTGCAGTGTTTGGATTTCCCCCAGAGATCCCTCTGTAGAGGAAGAAGAGAGGGAGGGAGGGAGGGGGGTTTGGGGGGGTACACTGTTCTTGGCAACGCCTTGCTGTTTTTGTCTTCTCCCGATCTCTCCTGGAGTCACTGTACTCCACTTTGCTTCTTCTTGTCCCGCCCCACTACCACCTCAGCACACTGTCTTTGCCATATTTATGCATTTAAACTCAATTTACTTGGGGGCCACTGGAGCTCAGGTCTGGGTGAAACTGGGCCGCATCATGTTTTCCAAAAAATAAAAAACGCATTTTTAAAAACAAAAAAATTTACAAAACTTGGCTTTGGTTCCGATTTTCTACAAGAAAAGCTCTGATAAAACATTCCACTGTTCTCAAATATCTTACTTTTTATTTTTCTACACAAAATAAGATGAAAAATAAATAAACAAATCAAGAATAAAGAAAATAAATCAATCAGTAATAAATAAATAAAATAATAACAATAAAACAGCAAATAATAAAAACTTAAGAAACCACATATAGTTGGTGGGTAGACAAATTATTTTTTTTCAGATTAAAATGAACAAAGCATTATTAGAGCCCTGTAGACATGACAAAACACGACTATAGTCACTCATACTCTTTTTTTACAACATATTGCGCAACTGCAGGGTCTTGACACACATGCTAACTCGCAAACTAGAGAGCTAGCAACCTAAACAGGTAGCCTTTCAAGTTATTTCCTTTCAACTTAAATAGCCAAAAACTTACCACTTCCACACGGATAGGGAGGATAACTATTAACAGTTATTTAACCTTTAACATGAACATTAATCAAACGTAATAATTTTTTTCTGGGTACATGATACCATACAGCATCCATATCAAACTTTGCGCGGGCCGCACTAACATTAAACTTTCATATCAAGGCGGGGGCCTGAAACTAGTGTCCTGCGGGCCACATTTGGCCCACGGGCCGCGTGTATGAGACCCCTGACCTAAACGGTAGCCTTCAAGTTATTTCCTTTCAACTTAAATAGCCAAAAACTTACCACTTCCACATGGATAGGGAGGATAACTATTAACAGTTATTTAACCTTTAACATGAACATTAATCAAACGTAATAATTTTTTCCTGGGTACATGATACCATACAGCATCCATATCAAACTTTGCGCGGGCCGCACTAACATTAAACTTTCATATCAAGGCGGGGGCCTCAAACTAGTGTCCTGCGGGCCACATTTGGCCCACGGGCCGCGTGTATGAGACCCCTGACCTAAACGGTAGCCTTCAAGTTATTTCCTTTCAACTTAAATAGCCAAAAACTTACCACTTCCACACAGATAGGGAGGATAACTATTAACAGTTATTTAACCTTTAACATGAACATTAATTAAAACGTAATAATTTTTTCTGGGTACATGATACCATACAGCATCCATATCAAACGTGCGCGGGCTGCACTAACATTAAACTTTCATATCAAGGCGGGGGGCTTCAAACTAGTGTCCTGTGGGCCGAATGTTTGAGACCCCTGCTTTAGTCAATCAATTTCAAGCTGCCACGTTTTGCTAAGATGGACAGTATGTATTATTGAGTATTGTATACATTATGACTATTCTGAGTATTGGCTGATGCTTTCCCCTTTATATGAAAAAAAAAAAATCAACATGCAGATCGGTTCATCTGACTGGTACGGTATACATTTGTAAAGAGGTTAACTATGAATGGAGAATTGACAAGCTTTGTTTAAGCTGCAAGTGGAGTCATGCTCAAAATAGCAGACCAGCACGGCTCATTGCAACTGGAATGCATCAGAAAGCAACACACTATTGCACTTGTTCGCCTTTTATATTGCAGTAATCAAGGTATTAAGGTACAAGAGGATTGTCTTTTTACTGCTAAGTATTGTCTAAGTATCATATTGCAAAAAAAAACCTTCGCCTGGAGGAACAAGTTTCAGATTTTGACATATGTTGTGTCAAAAGAAGACAAGTAGACAAAAAACATAGACAGGATTTGACATGAGAATAAAGAGAGGCTTCGAACTGACCCATGACACCTGTTTCCACCACAATAAAGAAAGGGGGAAAACCAAAATTGCGGGTTTTCGACAGTGAGATTGTTACAAGGTGATGTTGAGTATTTCAAACGTAAAAGCACGTTACCTCTCCAAAAGCTCCCCGTCCAATCACTTTGAGGATTTCGAAGTCTTCCTTGTGCAGGCGCATCTGCTTCACTTTGGATGTAAAGGGTTTGGCTGCAGAGAAGAAGAAAAAAACAGGAAGCTCAAGGTTACTCAATTATACTTCAGTAAGACACTACCTTACATTTATTTATTTGTGGTGGCCCGCCACAAATACATTGGGACCGCAATGGATACGATTTTAGATTTGGTGCTCACTCATTCACATTCTTAACTGTGTCAAGCATGCTAGCCATTAGGCCAGGGGTTTCAAACTCAATTTACTTGGGGGCCACTGGAGCTCGGGTCTGGGTGAGACTGGGCCACATCAGTTTTTCCAAAAAAACCCAAAACGCATTTATTAAAAACAAAACATTTTTAAAAACTTCGCTTTGGTTCCAATTTTCTACAATAAAAGCTCTGATAAAACATTCCACTGTTCTCAAATATCTTACTTTTTATTTTTCTACACAAAATAAGATGAAAAGTAAATAAACAAATCAAGAATAAAGAAAATCAATCAATCAGTAATAAATAAATATAATAATAATAAAACGGAAATAATAAAAACTTAAGAAACCACATATAGTTGGTGGGTAGACAAATTATTTTTTTCAGATTAAAATGAACAAAGCATTATTAGAGCCCTGTAGACATGACAAAACACGACTATAGTCACATTTATACTCTTTTTTTATTTACAACATATTGCGCAACTGCAGGGTCTTGAGACACATGCTAACTCGCAAACTAGAGAGCTAGCGACCTAAACAGGTAGCCTTCAAGTTATTTCCTTTCAACTTAAATAGCCAAAAACTTACCACTTCCACACGGATAGGGAGGATAACTATTAACAGTTATTTAACCTTTAACATGAACATTAATCAAACGTAATAATTTTTTCTGGGTAAATGATACCATACAGCATCCATATCAAACTTGCGCGGGCCGCACTAATATTAAACTTTCGTATCAAGGCGGGGGCCTCAAAGTAGTGTCCTGCGGGCCACATTTGGCCCGCGGGCCACGTGTTTGAGACCCCTGCATTAGTCTAAAAGACTAGTGGGGCTCATAAGGCGTTTAGAAACTGGTGTAAAAAATGATGATGTAATGTAGCACTAAACTAAAGTGCATGGTTGAAGCCAATGAGCCATGAATGACTTTTGTCAGATGTTAACATTTTTCCCGTGACTCATGAGATACCCGGGCTGTATAAAAAAATAAAAATTAAATTAAATTACAATAGCAACATGAGCAATCAAGGGCCGTGGAGGAAAATGGACGTGGGAGACAACATTCTTTTAAAATGCCAGACAGATTCCATCAATAGTTGAACAAAGTCACCATTTCCCTTGTTTGTGGCGAGCAATTCAAAATACTTCCTGGTGTACATGAGCTCACTATGCCGTGCAGGTTCACTATTGTCAATATATTAGTAATACTTATACTTTTTAGTTGTGAAGTTGTGAAGTGTTTAAGGTTAAATATTTAACTAGTCACATGGGGGGGCGACAGTTTCACTACAGTCCTCAGTACATGGATGATACAAAGAGCATAACGGGAATTGACAGCATGTTACACACGCAAACGTAATAACTGCCCACAAACATAATACAAATCTGCAGATTTGAATGTAATAATCCCGCAAATGTAATAAATTTCCCACAAACGTAATAAAATTTGCCTACTGCAAACATAATATTGAATTTCCTGCAAACTTAATAACTATTACATTTGCAGGAAATGATTGCATATGTGGGAAAGTGAAAAACTGTAAAGGTAATAACTTCCCACAAATGTAATATGAGACAAAATAATGATCTTTGTTGTTTGTTCTTTCTTCTTTTCATGAGAAGAGAAGATGTCATTTTGAGGATTTTAACAAGATAAAAAAACTATATTAGGAAAGCAGGAAGTGAACAAATGTAACAGTTACTGATTGTAAAAGTACCAGATGGAGGGGTAGGGGTAGCTGTACATTGTTGTTCATATTTGATCTTCATATTTGATCTATTCATTCTCAACATTATTATTATTATTATTATTATTATTATTATTATTATTATTATTATTATTATTATTATTATACGGGAGCCAGGCAACAACATTTCTTTGGCAATTTCACTGCTGTGTTATTGTGCAATGACAATAAAGGAAGTCTATCTATCTATCTATCTATCTATCTATCTATCTATCTATCTATCTATCTATCTATCTATCTATCCATCCATCCATCTACTCCTTTTGGACATGTGGAACTGTGAACTGATTATGTGATGCATTCAATTGTAATCTAATGCATGTTCAAATGAAATAAAACCATTACCATTACCATAAATGGAGTGTTTGAGGGTTATTTTCTGAAGGCTTTGTCGCTTTACAAGTGGAATAGGTATGTCTTATAACATGCATGCTGCCAATTCTAATTTTCTAATTTTTATAGCTGTACAATGCTGATGATGGGCAACATTAAAAAAAAAGTGCAGTTTCCACGCTTGTTTGGTTTATTTGCCCTAGTACTGCGGTCATGAGCTGGGATGGAAGTATTTGTTTTCATCTATTAACCAACCCGTTACAAACCTAATAAGAGTTAAATACAGCAACATTCCGACCCCTGCAGACAACCTACATTGGCATCGGGCCATGGGGGACACTTCTATCAATAAGCGTTTGGGGATAAACATCCATTATTCACCGCTGTGCACACACACACAAATGTTACAAATGTTAATTGTATCCTTCCTGTCCTCGGGAAAAGCATTAAGACTAATTTCAACCAAAGCCCTTAAGAGACTTGATGATGATTTCTTGTCAGTTATTTGGAAGATGATTAACTCCGACATCTCTCACCCACACTTTAGTGTCTTTGTGCTTCTGTGCTTTGTTCCTAATTATAATACAGTGAAGAGGAGGAGGAAGACGTGATTAGTAGCTGGATGCTGACTCAGGAGCTGCACGAAACCCACCACATGAGAAACGCCTTTCATCTAGGGAGCCCACAACAAAGCACACGTGCAAATATGTGCACTTTATAAATGATTAGCTGCTAGCTGAAAATGCAGTAGTCCTGTTTAGTTTAGCAGCTAATAAGCTGTTATTCTGCCATCCAATGTATTCAGTAAGTAGGGTCATACGCCCTCATTGCATGGACTCAATAAGCTAACCCACATTTATTTACCCAGCGATCAATGTGTCTGCTGCTTGTCAGCCACTGCGTTCAATATGCAGTGTTTTTTTTTGTTTTGTTTTTTTTACAACACAGACAAGCAAATACCATACAGTCTTGTCATATATCTTTACTCACTAGGAAAATACACATGTAGACGCAAACATAGCAACCGTTGCTATGACAAGGTGAGGCATGAACCCCTGGCAGCGATTGGGAAAGTGTCAATCTAAGCTATTCAACAAGACTGAAGCTCTTTGTTTTCAAAAGGGTTTGCAATGAGCAGAGATCATGAGTCCGGATTGGGGGAAAAAAAAAAAAAGATGACAAGTCAAGTCGTACGTCTTTGAATGCAGTGCATTCTACATGGGAAAGACACTCAAACGGTGTATATACAGCAGGGGTCTCAAACTCAATTTATGTGGGGGCCACTGGAGCTAGGGTCTGGGTGAGACTGGGCCGCATCAGGTTTTCAAAAAAAAAAAAAAAACACATTTATTAAAAACAATTTTTTTTTAAAACTTCGCTTTGGTTCCAATTTTCTACAATAAAAGCTCTGATAAAACATTCCACTGTTCTCAAATATCTTACTTTTTATTTTTCTGCACAAAATAAGATGAAAAGTAAATAAACAAATCACGAATAACGAAAATCAATCAATCAGTAATAAATAAATAAATATAATAATAATAATAAAACGGCAAATAATAAAAACTTAAGAAACCACATATAGTTGGTGGGTAGACAAATTATTTTTTTCAGATTAAAATGAACAAAGCATTATTAGAGCCCTGTAGACATGACAAAACACAACTATAGTCACATTTATACTCATTTTATTTACAACATATTGCGCAACTGCAGGGTCTTGAGACACATGCTAACTCGCAAACTTGAGACCTAGCGACCTAAACGGTAGCCTTCAAGTTATTTCCTTTAAACTTAAATAGCCAAAAACTTACCACTTCCACACGGATAGGGAGGATAACTATTAACAGTTATTTAACCTTTAACATGAACATTAATCAAACGTAATAATTTTTTCTGGGTACATGATACCATACAGCATCCATATCAAACTTGCGCGGGCCGCACTAACATTAAACTTTCATATCAAGGCCTCAAACTAGTGTCATGCGGGCCACATTTGGCCCGCAGGCCGCGTGTTTGAGACCCCTGATATACAGTATATACTGTACTGTATGTACACGCTTACATTCTACATTGTGAAAATGACACAAACTTGCTCAGCCTCGGGAGGCAGTGAAACTGGAATAACGGGAATGACACCAAAGCTCCGGGCACTAAGTTCGGAGTGTAATTGTGATGGTAAATGACATTGGTGGAGCCACCAAGTGAGTCCTGTGTTCAAATGGGTTTAAGACATGGTACCATATATGGAATAGAAATATTTTCAAAGTTCTATAACTATGAGAAATTAGTCAGGATGACTTAAGGGGAAATATGGCTGCCATGTTTTTTCCAAACGATGTTGCTCAAATTGTGTTTTGTAGAGTGCATTGAGCTGTGTGAGAAATTTCAAGTCAATCCGACTTATGCCACCCTAATGTGTATTTATTAAAAAAACATTTAATAAAAGCAATCCATTCAGTTCATGGATTTCCTCGATATGCTAGGTCGGATCATTTCCCCCATTTGATTCCATACATCGATCCCAAAGTAGTTATTAACGTTTTCAATGCAAATACTCCCAAACCCCTGAAACTGTGAGCCTTGTTTTACATATTTCTATTCTGTAAGGCAAAGAGTCACACCCACAATTTCAGTCAATATTTAAGAACATACATAGGCACGAACCTTACAGTATATTTAACCGTAATATAGGTCACACGGCAACTGTGTGCTACAACCTATTGGGTCCGGTACTCAGTGATCACATGACATATACTTGGATGGAAAACAACACTGTTGAGAACCACGTGGCTAGCTGAGAGCACTTTATGGAAAAAAAAAACATGCCCGAGTGTAGAGTATTCCTAAAAGTATATATTTAAAAAATAATAATAATAAAGTAAAAAAAAATTATAATAGGAAAGCAGGAAGTGAACAAATGTAACAGTTACTGATTGTAAAAGTACCAGATAGATGGAGGGGTAGGATTTAATAAGCTTTGCTTCTTCCTACTCCTTTTGGACATGTGGAACTGTGAACTGATTATGTGATACATTCAATTGTAATCTGATGCATGTTCAAATGAAATAAAACCATTACCATTACCAAATTAGGAGTGTAGCAGTAAAAAAAAATACAGCTTTGGTTTACTTTTTGTGTAAACGGGCAATTCCTACTGTCTGTGAAATATTACTAACATTTCACAAAAATGTTGGCTCTTTAATAGCATTGTAAGGTTACGTTTAAAATTGCAATGTAGCGAGCGACACCGTATGTGAGCACGCATCATTTTGAGCTGTTTCGTTTTACATTTAAAAACCATGACCATTACCATATTAGGGGTGTAGCAGTAAAAAAAATACAGCTTTTGGTTTATTTTTTGTATAAACGGGTAATTCCTACTGTCTGTGAAACATTAGTAACATTTCCTAAAAATGTTGGCTCTTTAATCGCATTGTAAGGTTACGTTAAAATTGCAATGTAGCGAGCGACACCGTCTGTGAGCATGCATCATTTTGAGCTGTTTCGTTTTATATTTACTGTGTCTATGAAACTGACTGTCGGGAAGAAGACTCCACATCGGGGTCAGTTCACAGTAAGGTTGGAATTTGGAATTCCTGCGAGGCCGAGGATTTTTTATTTTGGCCCAGAAACTAGCAAGAAAAAAACAAAGCCAAGACGAAGAAGAAGAAGGGGAAGTCAGCAAAATAATGAACTGGTCTGTAAGACCCCAACATGACGATGATGTCGGCTACTTGTCTGCGGTTAAGAAACGGAACACGGTAGTGGAATAACAAGGAGGTAGAACATACAAGTCAAAGACAGGACAGTGACGGAATGGAAAAGCCGTTCGGCATATGGCAGAGAGCAATAGGGCCGGTGAGGAGGCCAGTCAGCATTTCAGCCAGTTACAGTAAGTGTCCGACCCTTAGAGTCGCACCACACACTGTAACCTCATCCCCACTTTCGGAGTGGAATGGAGGGACATCTGGAAGCCATCACAGATATTATTTACAACCACGGTGAGGTAACGACACAAAAATGCCGCTTTCAAGAGAGACAGGGGGGGGGGGGGGGTTGGAGATGGAAAGGGAAAGAACGAGAGGGTGACTTTTCAGGATTTGCCGAAAACGGAGCAAGGCCTTCCCCGTTCCGTCTGACCGTGACAACACTGGAAGCGGAGAACTTTGCATAAACTTGTTTTCCTAGAATGCAAAAACCATTGAGTGAAAACTATGCATCATAAAACGAGAAAATGATAGACTTCCGACATGACTTTGAGTAAGAGCTCATCCCGTCCTTCCGTCCACTACATTAATTTACGAGAAACGGTATGGAACATTAACAATTCATCATTTCATTTTCCTAAAATTCGAATAGATATTTGCCAGCTGTTTTCCTGTTGGGGGGGGGGGGGGGGGTCGTCACATGGTCCGTTTCATTTCCCTCATATTCAGCACAACCATCGGAGCCAACTCAAGCTGGCTCCCGTTTACCTCCTGTATCACGTTCCTGCACGTTCCACTCCAAAAATGAGCCTTGTAGTCCCCATCATTCCTCACACACAAGCTAGCACATCATACCTTCATTCATTTGCTACCTTAATATAAACAGTCAGTGGAGGGTTGGCAATACTGGTTAGAGCAGGGGTCTCAAACACGTGGCCAAATGTGGCCCGCAGGACACTAGTTTGAGGCCCTGCCTTGATATGAAAGTTTAATGTTTGATATGGAAGCTGTATGGTATCATGTACCCAGAAAAAATTATTACGTTCGATTAATGTTCATGTTAAAGGTTAAATAACTGTTAATAGTTATCCTCCCTATCCGTGTGGAATTGGTAAGTTTTTGGCTATTTAAAGTTTAAAAGGAAATAACTTGGAGGCTACCGTTTAGGTCGCTAGCTCTCTAGTTTGCGAGTTAGCATGTGTCTCAAGACCCTGCAGTTGCGCAATATGTTGTAAATAAAAAAAGTATAAATGTGACTATAGTCGTGTTTTGTCATGTCTACAGGGCTCTAATAATGCTTTGTTCATTTTAATCTGAAAAAAATAATTAGTCTACCCACCAACTATATGTGGTTTCTTAAGTTTTTATTATTTGCCGCTTTATTATTATTATTATATTTATTTATTTTACTGATTGATTGATTTTCTTTATTCTTGATTTGTTTTATTTTTCATCTTATTTTGTGTAGAAAAATAAAAAGTAAGATACTTGAGAACAGTGGAATGTTTTATCAGAGCTTTTCTTGTAGAAAATTGGAACCAAAGCAAAGTTTTTTTTAATTTTTTTGTTTTTAATAAATACGTTTTTTTTTTTTTGAAAACCTGATGCAGCCCAGTCTCACCCAGATCCGAGCTCCAGTGGCCCCCGAGTAAATTGAGTTTGAGACCCCTGGTTTAGAGTGATCCAACTCCAAGTAGCCCAAACACATCCAGTAAATGAGCATCACCACCAACCCAGATGAAAGGTTGGTGTCTTGTACTCTAGGGAATAACAGCTATGAGACCCAGATGGTAACCCAGTGTCCGTTTTACAATGAAAGATATTGATAATCACCGGAAATCTGCGAAGGGCAAACTGGGCATCACAAACATAGCACACACACAAACACACACACACACACACAATCAGACATGCTCTGGAGCAGTAAATGCAATTTAATGCTGGGATGCACCAGAATTGCTAATGTTGTCTGTCTCCGACTGGTACTCATTGGGGCTTCTCACTACAAACAATGACAAGCTGCCTTTCTGTTTGGTTTCCACTCCTTTTCCACATCATCCACAGTTGGGCCTCGTAGGTTGGCACTAAGCCTGGGACAATGATAATTATATTAATCACACAATAAATGAAAATGGAAGTTGATCATTTTGCCGGCATTAATAAATCGCTGGGCTGCACAGTTGTTGAGTGGTTAACGTGTAGGCATCACAGCTAGTTGACCCGACTTCAATTCCACCCTCGGCCATCTCTGTGTGGAGTTTACATGTTCTCCCTGTGCATGCGTGGGTTTTCTCCGGGTATTCCGGTTTCCTCCCACATTCCAAAAACATGCTAGGTTAGGAATGTGAGTGGAATGGTTGTTTGTCTATATGTGATTGGCTGACCATCAGTCCAGGGTGTACCCCGTCTCTCGCCCGGGGAAAGCTGGGATAGGCTCCAGCACCCCCTGCGACCCTTGTGAGGATAAGCGGTAGAAAATAAATGAATAATATATTACTACTATAAGTATGCGGCAGAAGGAGATTACACTGTGTATTGATTTCCGCATGTTGGTGAATGGAGTGAACCTGTTTGTCAGGCACTCTCAGTGGGTGGAGGCGGGGCCTTTAATATACACACAGAGTTCACAAGAATGTAACGAAGCAGAAATTAAAGTAATGTTAAAATCTTAGTTTGTGTCGAAAACAATCTTAAACTTAAAATTTGAACCCTGTGACATCATACTAACAGGATAGGATGTACACGTTAAAAAAAAAAGTGCATGCTACGACTAGCGCCCATTGTAGCAGCTTGCATACAGTACATGTTTTCTCTACTGTGTTCCCATGTACTTCAAAGACACCTCAGAGCCTGCGAGTCAACCTGCTCAACCCACAGTGCAAACAAGTTGATTTATACAATTCTGTGTCAACATGCCCTCCCATTCCTAATACTTTCTGTAGATAAGGTGAGAGCATGACAGGAGCGTTTGGGGCTATGTTACTTAACCTGACATAGATATATATATATATACACAGTATATGCAATACAGGAAATAGTACAAACCATCTTATTGTATCTTACTGATTACTGTATATCATATAAATAGGGGGGGGCGGCATGGTCCGTCGAGTGGTTAGCGCGCAAACCTCACAACTAGGAGACCAGTGTTCAATTCCACCCTTTGCCATCTCTGTGTGGAGTTTGCATGTTCTCCCCGTGCATGTGTGGGTTTTTAGCACCACTCTATTTCATTCATCTATACCAGGGTCTCAAACACGCGGCCCGCGGGCCAAATGTGGCCCGCAGGACACTAGTTTGAGGCCCCCCCGCCTTGATATGAAAGTTTAATGTTTGATATGGATGCTGTATGGTATCATGTACCCAGAAAAAAAATATTACGTTTGATTAATGTTCATGTTAAAGGTTAAATAACTGTTAATAGTTATCCTCCCTATCCGTGTGGAAGTGGTAAGTTTTTGGCTATTTAAGTTTAAAGGAAATAACTTGAAGGCTACCGTTTAGGTCGCTAGCTCTCTAGTTTGCGAGTTAGCATGTGTCTCAAGACCCTGCAGTTGCGCAATATGTTGTAAATAAAAGGAGTATAAATGTGACTATAGTCGTGTTTTGTCATGTCTACAGGGCTCTAATAATGCTTTGTTCATTTTAATCTGAAAAAAATAATTTGTCTACCCGCCAACTATATGTGGTTTCTTAAGTTTTTATTATTTGCCGTTTTATTGTCATTATTATATTTATTTATTACTGATTGATTGTGCATGCATGGGTTTTCTCCGGGTACTACGGTTTCCTCCCACATTCCAAAAACATGCTAGGTTAATTAGCGACTTCAAATTGTCCATAGGTATGAATGTGAGTGTGAATGGTTGTTTGTCTATATGTGCCCTGTGATTGGCTGGCCACCAGTCCAGGGTGTACCCCGCCTCTCGCTTCAAAGACAGCTGGGATAGGCTCCAGCACCCCCTGCAACCCCTGTAGACCCCACCCTCGTGAGGAAAAAGTGGTAGAAAATGAATGAATGAATGAATATAAATATTGTTATTGTTTCTCTGGCACTGGTTGTGGGCCATGCTGGTAAAAACGGACACAGACAGCTGGATGAATCATCTATTCAAGAAGCCAGAAGAAACAATTGCTGCCAATTCCCAGGAACAAATAACTTTTATGGAAGCATCTGACTAAAGAAAAACACTCGAATGGAGGTTCCATGAGCAAATACTACCAGAATGAATGTTTTCCAAAACCATGCATTTGAAAAAAAAAAATACAAAAGGTTTCCACAATATGGAAGCAAGAATGTGACCATCCGGTGGCACATCGTTAACGTCCAGCGGCGCTTACATTTTAAGACGTCAAATTAAAGCCACCAATCGGCAACAAGTAAAGTTAAGTCCACTTGCTTGCGCTTCCAAACGCCAACAAGTCACGACATTCCGACAGATATTACATCACAAGTTTTTCCAAGCGCCTTTACAAGGCACATCATGGTTATTCCCTGGCTTGTGGAAAACGGAAGGGGGGGGGGGGGGGGGGCTGTTGTTACTATGTTACAGCTCTCTGTGCTGGCGTCCAGCGCAGACTTTGCACCATTTAAGGGATTCCCATCGGGGCCACCCGTTCTATAAATGGATCCACCGAGGTGGGTGGGGGGTGCTTTTGTTGTTATGACCTCTCAGCCAAGATGATGTGGCATTCTCTGGAACCAAGACACTGGTTCCTGGAAGGAACATGTGAGATAGTAAAAGAATTCTAGAGAAAAGACAATTATTGCTTTCACAACCACAATATAATCATAACACTGCCATTTTTTTTATGACTTATTGACTTAGTTATTTAATGTGCTTCAACAAGCAGCAGGAACTGAAAACATTGCACAACAAAGTTGCTGAGAGCACTTCAAGTCTAAAATGTCCAGCTCCTTTTGTTACCTGACCTATTTTAGTCCAATAGTACTACAGTATGTGACTACGAGTACAAAAGTTTAACATTTTGTATTATGAAAAAAACAATAACATGGAAAAAAAAAAACTAAAAAAAAAATCCCAATTTAAAAAAAACACACACAAAATACAACTAGCGCTACAGATGGACATGTTGCTTTGCTGTACAAGAGATAACTTCCCATGCCACAAGTACACATTTTCACAGCAAAGGGCTACCTTGGATACTAATTTTACTTCCAGAAGGAATGTGTCAGTTCTAGGGCTTGTAAACAAAAGTGCCTGGAGAAAAAAATGCAACAGCTGGGTTTACTGCTGCTTGCTTAGGCTACGTCCACACAAAAACACATTTTTATATGCATTTTTGGCCTTTTGTCCATACACAAATGGAGGTTTTTGTCCTTAAAAACAATCACCAGGTTGAAATATATATATACAGTGAAGAAAATAAGTATTTGAACACCCTGCTATTTTGCTATTTCTCCCACTTAGAAATCATGGAGGGGTCTGAAATTTTCATCGTAGGTGCATGTCCACTGTGAGAGAGATAAACTAAAAAGAAAAATCCAGAAATCACAATGCATGATTTTTTTAACAATTTATTTGTGTGATACAGCTGCTAATAAGTATTTGAACACCTGAGAAAATGAATGTTAATATTTGGTACAGTAGCCTTTGTTTGCTATTACAGAGGTCAAACGTTTCCTGTAGTTTTTCACCAGGTTTGCACACACTGCAGGAGGGATCTTGGCCCACTCCTCCACACAGATCTTCTCTAGATCAGTCAGGTTTCTGGGCTGTCGCTGAGAAACACGGAGTTTGAGCTCCCGCCAAAGATTTTCGATTGGGTTCAGGTCTGGAGACTGGCTGGGCCATGCTAGAACCTTGATATGCTTCTTACGGAGCCACTCCTTGGTTTTCCTGGCTGTGTGCTTCGGGTCGTTGTCGTGTTGGAAGACCCAGCCACGACCCATCTTCAATGCTCTGACAGAGGGAAGGAGGTTGTTCCCCAAAATCTCACAATACACGGCCCCAGTCATCCTCTCTTTAATGCAGTGCACTCGTCCTGTCCCATGTGCAGAAAAACACCCCCAAAGCATGATGCTACCACCCCCATGCTTCACAGTAGGGATGGTGTTCTTCGGATTGTACTCTTCATTCTTCTTCCTCCAAACACGCTTATTGGAATTATGACCAAAAAGTTCTATTTTGGTCTCATCTGACCATAAAACTTTCTCCCATGACTCCTCTGTATCATCCAAATGGTCATATGCAAACTTAAGACGGGCCTTGACATGTGCTGGTTTAAGCAGGGGAACCTTTCGTGCCATGCATGATTTCACATCATGACGTCTTAGTGTATTACCTACAGTAACCTTGGAAACGGTGGTCCCAGCTCTTTTCAGGTCATTGACCAAGTCCTGTCGTGTAGTTCTGGGCTGATTCCTCACCTTTCTTAGAATCATTGAGACCCCACGAGGTGATATCTTGCATGGGGCTCCACTCCGATTGAGATTGACCGTCATGTTTAGCTTCTTCCATTTTCTAATGATAGCTCCAACAGTGGACCTTTTTTCACCAAGCTGCTTGGTAATTGCTCCGTAGCCCTTTCCAGCCTTGTGGAGGTGTACAATTTTGTCTCTGGTGTCTTTGGACAGCTCTTTGGTCTTCGCCATGTTACAAGTTAAAGTCTTACTGATTGTATGGGGTGGACAGGTGTCTTTATGCAGCTAACGACCTCAAACAGGTGCATCTGATTCAGGATGATACATGGAGTGCAGGTGGACTTCTAATGGGCAGACTAACAGGTCTTTCAGGGTCAGAATTCCAGATGATACACAGGTGTTCAAATACTTATTTGCAGCTGTATCACACAAATAAATTGTTAAAAAATCATGCATTGTGATTTCTGGATTTTTCTTTTTAGTTTATCTCTCTCACAGTGGACATGCACCTACGATGAAAATTTCAGACCCCTCCATGATTTCTAAGTGGGAGAAATAGCAAAATAGCAGGGTGTTCAAATACTTATTTTCTTCACTGTATATATATATATATATATATATATATATATATATATATATATATATATATATATATATAGTGAGTGTGAATGGTTGTTTGTCTATATATGCCCTGTGATTGGCTGGCGACCAGTCCAGGGTGTACTCCGCCTCTCGCCCAAAGACAGCTGGGATAGGCTCCAGCACCCCCCGCGACCCTCGTGAGGAAATAGCGGTAGAAAATGAATGATTGTATATATATATATATACATACATACATACATACATACATGTGTATACGTACGTACAGTACATGCATGTGTATACATACATACATACATACATGTGTATACGTACGTACATACATACATACATACATACATGTGTATACGTACGTACATACATACATACATATGTATACATACATGTGTATACGTACGTACATACATACATACATACATACGTACATACATACATACGTACATACATACATACATACATATACATACATATATATACACATATATACATATATATATATACATATATATACACACACATATATATATATATATATATATATATATATATATATATATATATATATATATATATATATATATATATACACACACACATATATATATATATATATATATATATATATATATATATATATATATATATATATATATATACACTTGTATATATACACAGATTAAAAAAATAATAATATGTGTGGAGGCTGCACGGCGGGTTACCACGCGGGCCTCACAGCTAGGAGACCCAAGTTCAATTCCACCCTTTGCCATCTCTGTGTGGAGTTTGCATGTTCTCCAAGTGCATGCGTGTTACTCCGGTTTCCTCCCACATTCCAAAAACATGCTAGGTTAATTAGCGACTCCAAATTGTCCATAGGTATGAATGTGAGTGTAAATGGTTGTTTGTCTATATGTGCCCTGTGATTGGCTGGCCACCAGTCCAGGGTGTACCCCGCCTCCTCACCCCGAAAGACAGCTGGGATAGGCTCCAGCACCCTCTGCGACCCTTGTGAGGATAAGCGGTAGAAAATGAATGAATGTGTATGGAACAAGCCAGGCGAGTATCAAGATAAAACTAATATACATGCAAAATAGTACAATTTTCCACTCATTTATAACCCACAAGGCATGCTGGGTAACAAGTTCAAGTTGGGGAAGTGTGCACGTGGGCTTCCCTGCATGACCTGCAAATATATCAGTGTTAAAGAAACTGCTATGTAAGGAATGTATTTATTAAACGGATGACTGAATGCCATATGCTGTATTTAATATGGTATATCATTTTGCTTAATGTTTCTGGGACAAAGAAGTGACATTATCCACTTAACAGACCAACTAATTGGCGTGAGTAACGCGGGGGGGTAGTAACCTTGCGCCTGATCCATTTAGGATGAATGGGGTCCGACAGGCTGTGGGAACAAACAAGCTTTGGCGCAGTCGCAGGCGGCCACTGAGATAACAGCTAGGAGACGAGTGACCTCACAGATAAGTAGATTGAATCTGTGTGGGAGGATATACGGTGTGACGCGTGTTTTGACGAGGACATGGGACATGTAGGTGAGCGCAGACGCCCCCCCCCCTCTCTCGAGACGGGCTGTCGCGGGACAGGAAATGTCCCAAGTAGCGTACATGTTACTTAATCTTAGTCTCACCGTTACTAGAACATTCAGAATTGCGTGTTTCATTCGGTAATCGATGTGATAGTAAACGCTGCGTTTGTGCACAGGGACCGCAGTCTGCATACGGAGGAAGAAAAGAAAAAGTGGTGAACGTATGTTGACGGACAAAGGGTGGAATGTCCGTGAACTGTTGGAGGAAAATAACAGGACACATTATTACTAGTGTCAAAAACAAACTCGCAGCTGCCAAAGAGACTGGAATGGATGTGAGCTGGGAACCAGAACCACAAGTATCCACCAGCGAGCCGCTATCAAGTGATCACAGGTCATTGTAAGGATAATTCATAATCCCAATCAGAAATCCCTCCACACTCTTTATTGCACTCTGGTTCTACCATATCTTACTTACTGTGTGGAAATATGGGCTAATAACTATAAAAGCAATCTTCACTCGCTAAATGTACTGCAAAAAAAAGGTCATTAAGGATAATTCATAATGCCGCCTACAGAGAACATACTAACTCCTTATTTCTAAAATCACAAATACTTAAACTTGCTATTATCGTTCATGTTCAAACAGCTAAAATAATACGTAAGACTAAAAATAACCAATTAGCTAAAAAATGTCATCCAATACTTCTCTACAAGAGAGGAGAAATATGATCTCAGGGAAAGAACTACATTTGAAACACTTCTATGTTAGGACTACGTTATGCTAGCCATAGCATTTCAGTATGTGGAATCAAACTATGGAATGGATTGAGTAAGGAAATCAAACAATGCACAACGATGAGCCGATTCAAGAAACAATACAAGCAGTTGATGTTTGCTAAATACAAGGATGAAGAGTCTTGAACCAGTCATGATGTGCTATATATACAAAAAATATAATAAATATAAAATATATTATATTTCTATTTTAATAATAATAATAATAATATTTTAATAATAATATTTTTTAATATTATTTATATTATTTTATATGAATTTATTATTATTTATTATATTATAAAATATTTATTTTGTATGAATTTATTATTTATTATATTAATATTATTGTATATTTTAATAGTAATATATTTATATTAATATTTATATAATATATTATATATTTAATTAAATATTTTATTTATAAAATAATTAAATGAAAACAAAATTAAACTATATTAGGAAAGCAGGAAGTGAACAAATGTAACAGTTACTGATTGTAAAAGTACCAGATGGAGGGGTAGGATTTAATAAGCTTTGCTTCTTCCTACTCCTTTCGGACATGTGGAACTGGGAACTGATTATGTAATGCATTCAATTGTAATCTGATGCATGTTCAAATGAAATAAAACCATTACCATTACCATACATTGATTAGTGATTCATTTTAATATGCATGAAGGTTTTGGGGTTGGGGTTGGAGCCATTCCGGGGATGATGAAAGTCCCACATCAGCATCAACCTGTTGTGTCTGCGCCGTGACCTTCAGCTGAGGCAGGAAGCGGCATGAGGCAGCCCTCTATATATAGAGGGGAACAACAAAGGCAGCTCAATGGAGGACAATTGAGATGGCAATCGCAGCACCCACAGGATTTCCCCCCACTGAGAGATGTCTCAGTGGAGCGAGCGGCAAAAGAGGAAGAGTCATGAAAGAGTGATCTTTTGCGGTTTGTCGATAAATATCCAATAAGACGGAAATATTCATATGTGAATAGTTTCATAACTAATCTTTCTCGGTTCCAGCCACAGTTGCCTCCAAACACGCTCATATGTGAACGTTGTGAGCTGATAATCAGGTGGACAATGCCAGTGATTCAAACTGGAGGCAGGAAGGATGTGGGACCCTGGCGAGTCAATGAGCGGCATTGAGGTGGAGGCTAGATGAACGTTGCTGACATAGTAGTTGGCCGCCTAACGGCATTCAAGTCATGCGTATCCACTTTAAAAGACAAAGAGGTCAGGACAGCCGCTACAAGAAAATGTAGACAAATGCTGCAGTGTAGTTACACGGATGAGACTAAAAATAGATCAGGTGACCATCAGATTCGACGCCAAGGTCGGCACACAGTTTGCGTCAGCTATCAGGCGGG
Source organism: Doryrhamphus excisus (assembly GCF_030265055.1). Classification (NCBI taxonomy): domain Eukaryota; kingdom Metazoa; phylum Chordata; class Actinopteri; order Syngnathiformes; family Syngnathidae; genus Doryrhamphus; species Doryrhamphus excisus. The sequence goes on from NC_080466.1 coordinate 29,956,246, forward strand.
CAACCACTGTGAAAAACAAACCATAATATCTCATAGCTAATAGCTTATTGTATAATACTTATATTGTTTAGATACATTAGCAAACAACAATTGACTTGGCGACTACTGCTTTTGTTGTTTACCTCAGTTTGCTTGGCATAGGTATTTGGAAAACATGGACTAGTTCCCATCGAGAGCTCTGTCCAACTGGCTAAGTAGCTTACTTGCGAACAATGGAGTCTTCCTTGACAACATTTTAACATATCACACCTGCACATATAAGAAGAGCTTAACGAGAAGCAGATTTTCCATTGAGCTACTACTGCTAAAACCATCATCATGCATCTGTGTTGGTCAATAAAAACAGAACCAAAAGTTTAATGTGGAATGCTGTCACTAGCCACGTATACATGGACCCAAATATTCCAATTCCATTCGGGTTATTTGCTCAAACGGAAAGAATGTAACCTTTGTATACACCTCATTCCCAAAGAAAAGTGCTAATCCGAATGAATATATAACGGGGTGGAATATTCCTTTCCCCAATCCGATTGAGGTATCTTGTACCCGCTCAAATCAGAAAGTTGTCAGACTACATTCTTCTTTGTGGTGTTTTTCTTCTTCTGTTGTTTATTGGCGGTTGGCAAGCAGCATTTGTGTGCATTAGCGCCATCTGTGGAACAGAATCTAAACCCTTCTATACGCCATTCACAAGTCCAGTTTTATTTAAAAAAAAAAGAAAATACATATCTATATAAAACATGTGCCGAGCTTAATTATAAAATATTAGCAAGATTGAACTTTATCTTTTCCTGTTCCAGAGTGCGTTCTTTCAGCGAATGTTGAGATATGACGTAACACGCAGCTCCAGACGTTCTTCGATTTAGAAAAATGGAGGCGAGCAATCGGCACTGGACTGCTAAGCAAAGTTTGTTTTTGATCCAAACTAAATTTCAAGACTGGACGAAGGAAAAACTGGCAATACGGAGTTATTCCAACAAGTGAAAGAAAAACTCGAGGAAGTCTGTATCACGTGATGTTGGTGTTTACGTTTTACTGGGCATGCCTCATTGACTATTCTGGTTGATTATAGCGGCGCATGTAGACACGCGATTGGAATATTCCTTTCCATGTATACCATTGCTTTCGGAAAGGTCATTCAGAAAGCGAAAGAGAAAAAATAGAAAGAGAAAAACTCATGTAAACGTGGCTAGTGTCAATGTTTCCCCGGCGGATCGCTCAATTGTGGCACCATCTCCTCACAGACACTGAACAGCACCCACCCGAACTAAAAGTGTCAAAGCGGCCACCTGAAACAAGGGCTACGTTAGCAAAAAAACAAGGAAACCCATCTGTTACCCGTCAGAAAGAGTGAGTGAAAGCTCTCAGGGTTAGCTTAGCTTAGCAGTGCAGGAGTGTTTACACTGTGTTGAAGTTTACCGCTTGTCAATAAAGTGATTGAAATAGCATCGGTGACCACCGGCACCAATGTTGTCATCACCAATCTTGGACTCTTGAGAGTCTCTGAGTCTCTTTACCGAGCATTTTTCTTGCTAATGTGTAGTTTTCATTGAATAAAACGGTAACATTACGATTCTGCATTATTCACAGAAAGAGACTATTGGACTAAAAACTCAGTACCGGACAATTCTATTAAGCTAGCAGACCGCAACACATTTCAGGTTGATAGAAGACTGGATGGAGTGTGTCCTCGGGTCCGATTTTAGGATTCGGCCGCCGCGTCAACATAAGCTCAGACAACATGAGTAGTGTTAAAGAGACGACTGAAAAAAATAGGACAAATATCTGCCTTGTTCAATCAGTTCCATCGGCATGAAATTCCCTTTACGAACAATGGCAGCGTCGGAGAATCAAACCCTGTGTGTGAGTGAATGCAGCAGAGTGGCTCTATTAGTAATGCAGCTCTGCACTGCACCGCACTGTACTGTACCGTCAGGTCACTGCGGTCCAAATGTACTGTGATGGATTCAGCCTCCACACACGCTTAATTGGCTGTATTTGTGCAAGGCACAACCTAAAACGGACACGATGATGATGATGATGGCACGTGTGTGCACGAGTGGTGCAAAGAGAAGCCCAGAGACACCATTGTCGGTCACTAGGCAAAGCTGGGATACAGCAGTGTGTTGGGGAGGAGGGAGGGGGAGGGAGCGGTATGGAGGGTAGAGGAGAAGAAGGCAGGAAGGAGACGACAAACAGAAAAAAAACAAAAAAATAAAGAGAAAAAACAGATGCATGATAACAGAGGAAAAACAAATCAGCAATAATTAGCGTTCAGTATTTTAAGAATGGAGGAGCTGGTTGGCTGACATGACACTCACCATGAAATCTACAATGAGGAGCCAGAACGAGGGGTGTGGGGTGTTGGGGTGTGTGGGGGTGTGGGGACACACAAGTGGACAAAGAGGCTGATCTGGTCCCTTCCAAAGAGCTGCTGCGCTCCCGAAACATTGCACCTCGGCTCCAAATTCCACAAGCAGCCCAGCTATGGAGGGGCTGGAGACTGAGTCAGCGCTTTTCAAACATGCGCAGCTGATATCCCCCCCCCCCCCCCCCCCACACACACTCAAAGCAGCCAGGAGATACACGGCCTACGGCGAGGGGGCGAGGGACACAACGCAACAGCATGCACGAGTTTGGGACTTGGTTCTAGTTCAAAATAATAAGCTAGTAGCTGTGCTTATTTATTTATCTAAATATAATGGTAATGGTATTATTTCATTTGAACATGCATCAGATTACAATTGAATGCATCACATAATCAGTTCGAAAGGAGTAGGAAGAAGCAAAGCTTATTAAATCCTACCCCTCCATCTGGTACTTTTACAATCAGTAACTGTTACATTTGTTCACTTCCTGCTTTCCTAATATATTTTTTTAATTTAAAAAAATATATATTTTATGAATTTTTTTTTTTAGTTTTATTTTATTTTTTATTTTTTGTCACGTACCGAAGTACTCGGTGATATGAGCATCCAATGACATAATGGGTACCATAGTAAGTGTCAATATAGTGATATATATAGCACATCATGACTGGTTCAAGACTCTTCATCCTTGTATTTAGCAAACATCAACTGCTTGTATTGTTTCTTGAATTGGCTCATCGTTGTGCATTGTTTGATTTCCTTACTCAATCCATTCCATAGTTTGATTCCACATACTGAAATGCTATGGCTAGCATAACGTAGTCCTAGCATAGAAGTGTTTCAAATGTACTTCATCCCTGAGATCATATTTCTCCTCTCTTGTAGAGAAGTATTTGTTGACATTTTTAGCTAATTGCTTATTTTTAGCCTTATGCATTATTTTAGCTGTTTGAAGATGAACTATATCAGCAAGTTGAAGTATTTGTGATTTTAGAAATAAGGAGTTAGTATGTTCTCTGTAGGCGGCATTATGAATTATCCTTACTGACCTTTTTTTGCAGTACATTTAGTGAGTGAAGATTGCTTTCATAGTTATTAGCCCATATTTCCACACAATAAGTAAGATATGGTAGAACCACAGAGCAATAAAGAGTGTGGAGTGATTTTCTGATTGAGAACAAATTTTGCTTTGTTCAATACTGAAATATTTCTGGCCACTTTATGTTGTATATTTGTAATATGAGGTTTCCAGCTCATATTTTCATCTATTGTGATATATATATTTATACATACATACATACATATATATAGAGTGTTTCATGGGATTCTACTGCCACAGAGAGCATTTTCTCTGGTATGAATCAGCGCTGAAGCAGGAAGGGCACAAATTAAATTACAAGTACCAACAGGGCCTCAGTGTATGCAGCTACAGCCAACGACATGTAAAACCATCAAAACAAAAACCCACTGAATTATGCAACTGTCGCTGCCAACTACACCCGTTTAAACCAAATCCTTCTGATTGGATCCATGTCCAATGCCGCAGTCTGCATGTTGCGTGGTGTCTCGCAAACGAGAGGTATCGACTCAGTGACGATGCCGGTGCAGGTATGGAGAAAGTGACAAGTTCCACTGTGTTAGCATGGTGACTGTGCCCATGTTTTATTGCAAGGCAGGAATGTCATGCGATCCGCGTACGACCTGGGCAAACTGGTACGGTAATGCTATGCTGTCCCGTGAGTTCGTTGGAATTTCCCCAGACTACAGACCGACACTAAGACTTGTATCTCAGAGTTACAACATCTTAGTTCTCAGTTAAAGGTTTTATGTTTGTTTACACTATTCAAGTTAGCAAAATTGTTGTGTACAGATTTAAAGCTTTATGGCAGCAGAATGAAAACATGGTAGCTAACCTAGTCAACCAAAACCGAATGTAAAAAATGTTCATCTAGTGTTCTGGACAACAGATTCCAAATAGAAACCACTAGAACGGCTAAACGCTAGAACGATCTAAATTATTTCTACACATGACCGCAGCTGTAAAGCAAGAAACAAGCAGATCTTGATTGGATTCCTTGGCGTTCCTACCATACAACCATAACTGGGATTTTTTTGCCTGTCTGTGTCGTTGCTGACGGATAAACATCCTGAAACAGGAAAAGAGAGAGGGAGGCCGAGGCGGACGAGAAGAAGAAACCAGAACCCTACATTATTTATGAACCTGTTCCGTGACAAAGCTGTAGTGGTCTTTGGTTTTTGAGAGCCGCAAATAGGTTTTGTCCCTTTTTTTGTCGAGACAAGTCAGGGGTCAGCCAGAAGTCGGGCTCCCATGCCAACAGATTTATTGGGGACTAAAACACTAAAAGGAGGCATTGCAATTGAAATTTTTACGTTACTTCTAGAAATCCAACCACCATATTAAAAAGATCACTGCAGAGCTGTAACAGTACGTACGCGTGGTTTAAACTGGATCTACTACTTGAAGCCAAATTGCGTCTGTGGCTGAATCCCAAGAACCCTTTGATTCTCTAATCCTTAGATTTAACAGCGGGTAGAGGAAGTTTGCTCCAAACTTGGAATGTTTTACATTGTGTTAAGCCTCTTTCCGAATCAAGTTTATTACGAGGGCATACACAATTTTTGTGCATATGGATTGGACCCTGGACAAACTGTTGGATTTCCCTCTGAAGAGAAACTTACTTGGTAAGTTGAGACTACTGACTGGTTGGAGACACATAAGCTAAAAAGGCACGTTTCCATCCGGTGAGGTTCAGTTCATTTGCCAAGGTACGGTTCACATCAGGTAAACCCTGATCAGGTTTCCACCACGGAACGTGGGGACTGCTGGATTTTATTATTGTATTACTTTTGGTTTGTCCGTTGGGTTAGACCAGGGGTCTCAAACTCAATTTACTTGGGGGCCACTGGAGCTCGGGTCTGGGTGAGACTGGGCCGCATCAGGTTTTCCACAAAAAAAACGCATTTATTAAAAACAAAAAAATTAAAAAAAAACTTCGCTTTGGTTCCAATTTACTAAAATAAAAGCTCTGATAAAACATTCCACTGTTCTCAAATTTCTTACTTTTTATTTTTCTACACAAAATAATGTGAAAAATAAATAAACAAATCAAGAATAAAGAGAATCAATCAGTAATAAATAAATAAATATAATAATAACAATAAAACGGCAAATAATAAAAACTTAAGAAACCACATATAGTTGATGGGTAGACAAATTATTTTTTTCAGATTAAAATGAACAAAGCATTATTAGAGCCCTGTAGACATGACAAAACACGACTATAGTCACATTTATACTCTTTTTATTTACAACATATTGCACAACTGCATGGTCTTGAGACACATGCTAACTCGCAAACTTAGAGAGCTAGCAACCTAAACGGTAGCCTTCAGGTTATTTCCTTTCAACTTAAATAGCCAAAAACTTACCACTTCCACACGGATAGGGAGGATAACTATTAACAGTTATTTAACCTTTAACATGAACATTAATCAAACGTAATAATTTTTTCTGGGTAAATGATACCATACAGCATCCATATCAAACTTGCGCGGGCCGCAATAACATTAAACTTTCATATCAAGGCGGGGGCCTCAAACTGATGTCCTGCGGGCCACAATTGGCCCGCATGCCACGTGTTTGAGGCCCCTGGGTTAGACTCTTATCGAGAGACCATTCCTTATACGCTTTCATTTCCTGTCTCAAACACTCCTGCAATCCAAATTAGAAGAGACAAAACTATGTGGATTTTTTTTTCCCCTTCTGTCCACGGACAGGATAGGCAGATTTCCAAAAATCCAGCCATTGACAGAATGAAGAACTTTGGAGAAGGCATTGAAGATGTTGCCCAGACGGCGGCGTTGACTTGTGAATGTGTCACTAGTCTAGACTAATCTTGCAGGCTAAAAAAAAAAAAAAAGGCTAAGACTTGCTAATTGGTGCTCTGAGCTGAAAACGTCATTACTCGCAGAAAAGACATTTTTCCCCTGAATGCCACACTGACATGGCACTATAAAAACAAGTAAAGCTTTGCACCAATTCCCAGGATTCCAACTTATCCTGCATGCTTATGCTAGTGGGACATGAACAAAGTACAACCTAATTATTGCCGATTAATGCTACGATGCTACGATACAAACAAAATCAAGCTAATTCCTGCCGATCCAGACATTAAAACCAAACTTGCGGTCATGAAAGTATGAGGTGTACTCTTTATGTTTAACCGGGTAAGTCGATACACTAAACAGTTCTTTTAAAAAAAAGGGAGCAGTAGGAAAATGAGCATAACAAGAACACACACACACATACACACACACACTAGTACTCCATGATATTTCAAAGACCTCCTTGTGTTAGCACAGTTGGAATGAGTCACTCTAAAAAAAAAAAAACAATAATAATGAATACCTATATTTACTTCTGAGCATAATATAAAGTGACTTTATTTGACAGAGGGCAGCAGAGTGAAAAACTCTGAAGCCAGAGTCAACCGAGTAGACATTGGACAGGACACACGTTGGCCATATGGTCTGAAAACCAGATCAATGTGTGGATTCGCACCAAACTGACAGCCAAAACTAGCTCACATTGCCTTCAGGGGAAAGGATGAGACCAGTGACAAGATTAAAAGCAAGACTGTGGGATGAGAAGACGAGTAAAGGAAGAAGGAAAAGGTGGAAGCAAGCAGGGCAGATGCCATTTGCGGTCAGATCCTGGGGGTCCTGTGAGCACGACTAATGACCTGTGTTGGTAGTGCGTCCTTTGGGATTCGCAGAAAGGAAGTAAACCCAGCCCTTGGCACTTTCTAATGGTTCTATCACAATTAGCAGCAACCAACAATTCACACAGATTGAAAGTCTTACAGTATTGCTTACATACAGTTCCAGATAATTATATGCATGGGATGGGGTTGGGTTAACCCTGAGATGCATTAGTGACTGGACCCTACACTCTTCCATAAGTGGGTCAAAAATGACCCATTCTAGAATCAATGTGTTTTTATGCCAATATTGCCATTTTGGTTAGGAATAATCACTTGTATGATATTTAATATTATATTTAGGAGTTGATAAGAATCAAAGGTTCCTATTGGATTCCATAGAAAATGCATGCAGGTCATTTTTTATGGAAGGTTGGGGTAGTAACACAAAAACAAAAATGTCTTAAAATGTATAAAAGGTAAGGTAAAAATGTTAATGACATTATATCAAAAACATGTTTTTTGAGAAATACCTGGAATATGAAATGATAATTTTTCATTACAAAGATATTTCAAGAAAACAACCTGACCGGGTCATTTTTGACCCATTTATGGAAGGTTGGGGTAGTAACACAAAAACAAAAATTCCTTAAAATGTATAAAAGGTAAGTTAAAAATGTGAATGGCATGATATCAAAAGCATGTTTTTTGAGGAATACCTAGAATATGAAATGATGAAAAATTTTCATTATGAAGATATTTCAAGAAAACAACCTGACCGGGTCATTTTTGACCCACTTATGGAAGATTGGGGTAATAACACAAAAACAAAAATTCCTTAAAATGTGTAAAATGTAAGTTAAAAATGTGAATGGCATGATATAAAAAACATGTTTTTTTGAGGAATACCTGGAATATGAAATGATAAAAAAAAATTTATTACAAAGAAATTTCAAGAAAACAACCTGACCGGGTCATTTTTGACCCACTTATGGAAGATTGGGGTAATAACACAAAAACAAAAATTCCTTAAAATGTGTAAAATGTAAGTTAAAAATGTGAATGGCATGATATAAAAAACATGTTTTTTTGAGGAATACCTGGAATATGAAATGATAAAAAAAAATTTATTACAAAGAAATTTCAAGAAAACAACCTGACCGGGTCATTTTTGACCCACTTATGGAAGGTTGGGGTAGTAACACAAAAACTAAAAATTCTTAAAATGTATAAAAGGTAAGTTAAAAATGTGAATGGCATGAAATCAAAAACATGTTTTTTGACGAATACCTGGAATATGAAATGATACAAATTTTTCATTACGAAGATATTTCAAGAAAACAATCTGACCGGGTCATTTTTGACCCACTTATGCATCTAAGGGTTAATGACATATCCCAATACTGTCCATGTATTCCGGCAAAGCAAAATGAGTAACTGCATGCTTCTGTACCCACAAGCAAGGAAACGATCGTTTCTTGTCAACACCGTCACAATACCGGTCCCGAGTGAGTACACGATGACACAATGCCATACAGCTGTCTCAGTTCCTGAAATGACATCATGTAAGATGTTTGGTCCAAACTAGCTCACCAAGTCCTTGAGCTTCCTTCCCAGACAGCCGGAGAGGAAACATCAGAACACCCGGAGAAGTTGTGAGGATGTCCTGTTAGGAGCCTGCTCGTGATTTTAATACAGAGCAGAGTGCTCCTGGAAGAGTAGCGGTACAAGATGTCAGATAGTCTGAGATAGTAGGGTTTTTTTTTTTTTGGTCCGTCTCAGCGCCTGAGCAGGTCTTTTCAACAGAGGATGCTAAGTAGGGTACTTTTCGAGATACGAGGCTAAACAGTACAATTGTGAGTGCGTGTACAGTGTACTGCAAGTACTGCGTGAGGCAAGCCGCCAATGAAAACTCGCATACATCAGCTGCAGCTGGACAGCTGGTCACTGCGGGCTTACACTGATGCTGGATTGAGAAAAGATCAGGCAGCCATGTTGGCCTACTGTAGGGACGGCAAGGCTGACAAGAGGAAAGCAGTTGAATGCAACATCTTCGTGATATGATTAAGTAATACTACAAAAATCGATAAAGTAACATTACATAATCCTATGCTTACTCACATATTGGCAAATTCCAACAACCTGCGATAACCCAAAAAAGAGCACAAAACAGAATCATTAACTCACTCGAGTCATGACTCAGAATTGGAGGTTTAAAAACAAACCAAAAAAAGTAGTAGGTGTAGTTCATAAGCACGGAATATTGTTTCCTTTGTAGACCGGAGATCTATCCCGTCAAGCCTGACTAATTGACTTTCATTCGTTTATGTGCCCGCGTTGCCAAATTCACTGCGATATTCAAATGTTGATAGAGCAAATATCAGATCCGATTGTCGGATAAGCGATAAATGGCTCGGACGGCGTAGTGGCTGGTAAGCAAATAGCTAGTTCAAACCTTTGGTGACGTGTCCGAGTAAGTCACTGATCCATCAGTTTCTCTGCGTGAATTATTTCCCTTTTATGAAAATAAGTATATGCAGTCATGTTATGCGTATGAAGATATATATATATATAGTAAGTGTCTACTAAAGCCCTTTTAGTAAATAGGGCTTTGACATGTATTACCACAGTGCCACAGTGCTCCGGACGTTCTTCGATTTAAAAAAAAATGGAGGCGAGCAATCGGCACTGGACTGCTGCGGAAAGTTTGTTTTGGATTCAAACTAAATTCCAAGACTGGATGAAGGAAAAACCGGTAATACGGAGTTATTCCAACAAGTGAACGAAAAACTGGAGGAAGTCGGTATCACGTGATGTTGGTGTTTACGCTTTACTGGGCATGCCCCGTTGACTATTCTGGTTGATTATAGCGGCGCATGTAGACACGCGATTGGAATATTCCTTTCCGTGTATACCATTGCTTTCGGAAAGGTCATTTGGAAAGAGAAAGACTCCTCATGTAAACGTGGCTAGTGATACCATTCAAATGGTATCTCAGTTACAAGTCAATCCCTGAGGTTCACCAAGCACACGGCAAGCTATTTTAAAAAAAAAAAAAAAAAAAAAAAAAAAAGCCTGATCCGGACAAGTCTGCACACACTGTAACTGCTGAAGTAAACACAAGGAATCGGGATACAGCGTACTTTCCCATGTTCACTTCCCCTGTGGCTGCAGGTCATGCAGGGGTCTCCATTTCAGGTGGAATGAGATCACCAAACAAGAAAAAAAAAGCACACCCAATTTAAATGTTTATCTTCTTCTGTGGATCATCCACTTTCTCAGGGTGGGGAAAAAAGCGTCACCTGATTCATGTACGTTGGTCATAAAAATGTGGGGCCTTTTTTGTGGATGTGCATGTTTTAGTGAACTGCGGTCCCCCATCTTGAACCGTTTTACAGTGTGCAGGATTAAACTTGTGTTTACGCCATCTATGTGATCTAGTCTGCTTTTAATAGGCAGCTGCTAAACTAATATTAACCTAGTCATTTCTTGATGGAAAGTTGGCTTTTACTTTCTGCGGATGAACACGTCCTTCTACCATGGACATGTTTTTATTTATTTATCACAGCCATTAAAAAAAGTGTTTCCTGCCATTTATTGCGCCATTGGGAATATTCATTCATTCATTCATTTTCTACCGCTTATCCTTACGAGGGTCGCAGGGGTGCTGGAGCCTATCCCAGCTGTCTTCGGGCAAGAGGCGGGGTACACCCTGGACTGGTGGCCAGCCAATCACAGGGCACATATAGACAAACGGAAAAGCTACATTTCAAGCATAATTTCTGCCTTTCTCCGTTCTTTAGTAATCAGAAGTAGAACATACGTACGTTTCAGGAAAATATCAGTTCCCAACTAAAAACTTTTTTTTTTTTTTTTTTTTTTGTGGGAAAATCTACATTTCAAGCATAATTTTCTCTTATCAAAAAAAAAAAACTTTTCTACCACTTATCCTCACGATGCTTGCGGGTGGTGATGGAGCCTATCCCAGCTGTCTTCAGGCGAGAGGCGGGGCACACCCTGGACCGGTGGCCAGCCAATCACAGGGCACATATAGACAAACAACCATTCACACTCACATTCATACCTATGGACAATTTGGTGTACGCAAACTGAGGCAACATTTTTGGCTGAAATTTTTGACAGTCCAAAAATACCCTAACCGAGTACTTCCTCTGTACTTTGAGTCTATTTCTGTTTATGAAAAGGTAGAGGCGAGGCAAGGAGCGGTCGGATTACAATCGATGACTCAAGTTATGTATGCAATGGGGCAGTGCCCCGGCCCACCACTCCCAATGGTGCTGAAGGAGGGGAAATGTACGGAAATCGAAGCATTCCCACTTAGGTACGTGACTTAAATTGTGAGTTGGGCCCAAGTATGGTAGAATTAGCCACCCTTCGAAAAAAAGAAAGTTGGACTTACACAAGAAAAGTTGAACATTACCAGAACCAGATCATATTTCATCTTATTGTCTCCTTACTTCCCACTGTGTTGCATGCGACGCTGTGATCCTTTAGGCTTGCATAAGCAACTCTGATGTCTTATCATGTTATATTGCTCTTTTAAAAAACATGTTTGGTTTCCATGGTTGCACGGTGATCACGACTCCATAGCATCTCCTTCCTGGGATCTGGTGACTGTACCACCAGGAAAAGGTGTTTTCAGTTTTGTATCTTTTGCTCCTGTTGTGCGAAGTTAGGGGGGGAAAAAAACAACACATGAAGTTAGGCTGGGGACCACACACACACACACACACAGGTTTGTGTGGAACAGCTATGTGTGTGTGTGTGTGTGTGTGTGTGTGTGTGTGTGTGTGTGTGTGTGTGTGTGTGTGTGTGTGTGTGTATGCCATCGGGGGTTTGGTTTGTGCATGAAGCAGGAATGTGAACAACTCACTTTTTTTTTTTTTTTTATCCGGTGCGGAGGCCCAGCTAGCTGCCGTAGCATGCCTGGCCTGCTCTGCATATCTGGGAAAGCTCTGGAAACAGGCAGGAACGACTCTATGCCCTCACAGGAGGGAACACGGGCTCCCAGATATATGCTTATATGCTATAAGAGCTGTCATTAAATATAATATTGGAAAACAAACTTTTAAAATTAATTTCTTGGATTTCTGGACAACCTTTTCGGTGATAAAAATTGATCTCTACGGGCTGGTAAAACACTGGTAGCTTGAGTGGTTAGCGAGCAGGCCTCGCAGCTAAAACACCTGAGTTCGATTCCACCCTCGGGCATCTCTGTGTGGAGTTTCCTCCCACATTCCAAAAACATGCTAGGTTAATTGGCGACTCCAAATTGTCCATAGGTATGAATGTGAGTGTGAATGGTTGTTTGTCTATATGTGCCCTGTGATTGGCTGGAGATCAGTCCAGGGTGTACCCCGCCTCTCGCCTGAAGACAGCTGGGATAGGCTCAAGCATGCCCGCGACCCTTGTGAAGATAAGCGGTAGAAAATGAATGAGTAAATGAATACAGCGTCGTCAATTCGTTTCAGAAGGTAGGACTCTAACCGAAACAGACTCTAACCAAGTCAATTTCCCCCATAAGAAATATAGTAAATCTCATTAATCTCATTGTTCCAGAATTCTCATTGGCTGGAGACCAGTCCGGGGTGTACCCCGCCTCTCGACAAAAGACAGCTGGGATAGGCTCCAGCATACCCACGACCTTAGTTAGGATAAGCGGCATAGAAAAAGAATAAATGTGGGGCGGGGAAACGTTTTTTGACAACAAACTTGTAAATTTGCTGAATTGCAAGCATACACAGATCCAAATTGACAAAGATCTTGAACGCAACTGTGGACGGAACGAATGCAAGCCGTCAACAAACCCAAAGGCAGTCCAACCAAACATTACAGTGTGTGATCCACATGTACTTCATTGCAATTATGTGCCTGAAGTTAAAAAATGATGTACTGTCGCTGTACGTTGCAGAACAATAAAGCATGCGTTCTTGTAGTTTTTTAAGGAGAGTGTAGTGTTGAGGGAAAAGAGCAGGCCAAACTGAGCCCCACGACTACTATAAAAGGAATGTGATGTGAAAGGGAGGGCCCACACTGCACCACCAACATTATTAGCATATCATCTTACCAAAAAAAAAAAAAAAAGAACAACAGGGAAGCTTGGCTGAACAGGACAAAAACAAAAAACTTACCCCAATCCAAAAACTCCAGGATATTCTTGTCTCTTCTGAGTGGAGAGTTGTTGCACTCATCGTAAAGACACACCAGGATGTCCAGCAGGGTTTCCACGCTGAGACACTGGCCATTGGACTCAATGGGTCCGTCCAGAATCAGTTTTTCCAGCTTCTTCAAACGCACCTCTCCAGACATGGTTGAACAGTCCAGTGGGGGTTAATAATAATGAGAATTTTATTTTAAAAGCGAACACGTTCACTCGAGTGGGCCTGTCAAGAACTTGAATTTGCCTCGAAAATAAAAAAAAAACTTTTAGCTAAAATAAAGTAGATTTACTGACTTCGTATACATGTTTGCTCACTTGACGTACACATTTGGAGTATAAATGGCCTCCCCATGTTAACATTACCTACCTACCGAGAAAAGTACTCCCAATAACATAGCCTAGCTGCCCCGGGTCGGTTGCTTTTGACGTTGCTCCTTTAAAAAAATGAAAAACTGTCTTCTCGTTGCGGTTTAACAATTCCCCCTGCGTAAATGTGCCAGACATTCGGGGTTCTCCATTACTGCCGGAAGCTAAAAAAAAATGTGAAGCCGAGCCGCAATGCTACAAAGCCCCCAGCGCCCCTCCTCTGCTCCGGGAATGCAAAGGGCGACACAGGCTTAGTTAGCAGCCTTAGCTAACTCGGCTAGCTAGCTGGCTTGCTAACCTTGCTCCGCTTTGCTGCTAAATGTCATCATTGCAGATTTCTTCAAAGGCTTCCCCCATGTCATGTCCTCACCGTGTCCCCCCCAAAAAACGTAACCAAGTCGGAGCCTTTCAAGTAATAATTCGTAATAATTGTATCTCCTTGTAGCAACTCAGCACTTGACGATATATTCTTTAAATCCCATTCTCCGTCCACCGTCCTTTAGTTTCCTACGACTTTCCACACGACGGTTGTGTTCGAGACTTTAAAGGGAATTCGTTAAAATGTGGAGTCCTTTTCTGTTTTATGTTATATACAGGAGCCGGAAGCCTACACACAGTTGCAATACGGCAGGAGGAAAAGTCTCGTCCTGCTGGTTCCCAAACGCAGCAAAAACTCCTCACTGGTGCTTCGCCTTGCCTCCTTCCTCCTCCTCCGCCGGTCGGTCGCTCGGTCGGTTGGTTGGTTGGTCGCCTCTTGGTGCCTTCGCTCAGCCCCAGCTCCCAGCAGATTGCTACCAGAGACGTTCAAAGGCAGAGATGATAACTCATACACCGGTTAGACCAGTAGCGTCGCGTTGCATTATGGGAAACAGAGCTCATCCATAAAATATGAATGGGCGCTCATCTCTTCAGAACACTTACATCATGTATACAAAGCCACGTCTGGTTTAAAGTTACCATTAATATACGACAGGAGCCTCAAGAAATATACAGTTGCGCATGCGTACATATGGTTGGCTGACCGTTCTTAGTCATTTTGTAGTATCTTTGGGTGCTCACCGTCATGGCGCCCATCGCAGCATCTGCTGTGCGGAAAGAGGTGAAGGAGGGGGGAGATGCTGTCAAAAAATATGAATGGAAACTACAGGCTGTCTGTCAGGCATTGTATTTTCAGTTTCTCTTTATTTTAATAAAAGGCTACAAGACGAACATTCTTTTAAAAAATATCTGTTTATATTTATACTATTCTATTCATTAGAATATTCTATAAATTAATATTATATTTATTTATTCTACCCTATACATTCCAGTTTATATTTTTTACAAACGTTTTCTTCATTATTTAATACATAAAAATATTTTTTTACATAAAATGAATATAATGCGTAACGCAATTAATGCAGAAATATCTGTATGTACACAAAAATAAAGATATGACAAAACATAGAGAATATTGTCATATTGTTATATATATAATGTTATTTTTTTCTGACAAAAATAAAAATATTGTAGCGTAAGCTTATTGATTTCACCCAAGAAAATTATTTAATGCAAACATTTAAAATTTTAATTCAAAATTTAAATTCAACTAAAATTTTATAAAATATAGCAAAGTAGTGCTATATACATTTTTAAATATTGTGTTTTTATTTATTACATAATTTTACATAATTTTCTGACCCCCCAAAAAATATTATGGTATATAGTTTTCACCCAAGATAATTATTTAATGCATTAAAAATGCATAAATATGATGTAATAAATCTAATATGTATATTTTGGGGTCACCTGCATTGATTTTAAGATGTTAAATACAAGAGATGAATGCATGAAGACGCAGAAATGCATAAAAACGTTCATTTCTGTGGAGAATTGGTCCAGTAGGTTGATCACAGGACTCTGCAAGTCAAATCAGCATATGATTGACGGCGGTAATGTCATAAGAACTGACTTATCTCGCCACGTGCTCTTTGAAAGCGAGGCGCTTATCGCCGCTCAAAGTGCACGGATGAATGATTAACAGGCAACATGGAGGTCTGCCCAATATTCACCATAGAAAATAAGAGCAAGGGGGAGGCACGAGAATGAAGCTTTGTCTGTTTCGGAAGTGTTTCTATTGCAGAAAATCAACTTTTACGCACAAAATATGTAAAAAAAAATACAATTTCAAGAGTGGTGGGTCATTTGAAGCGTTCAGTTGATGTTGGAACAGCAGGAGAATGTGCACATGATGGATTCATGTGCACTTTGGACATGTTTTTTGTGTGCTAGTGTACAAAAAAAAGAAGCAAATGTGCTGAATCTTGGTCTAGGATACATCACGTCTTGTAACCCGGCGCTTGGGTCACTCTTCAAAAGCTCTTCACATTATTTTTTATTGGAGTTGTTGCTTCCTTGCTTTGAAGACAAACCATGGAATAATTGGACTTGAAATGCTTTCATGTCATTGTTATGATGGTGAAATCGGCTTGTAATGAGAAAATCATCCCTCACTAATAACATCCCGTTTGTAGTGGTTTGTAGTTGTTTTTTTTATTTCAGGGGTCTCAAACGCAATTTACTTGGGGGCCACTGGAGCTAGGGTTTGGGTGAGACTGGGCCGCATCAGGTTTTCCAAAAAAAAAAAAAAAAAAAACGCATTTATTTAAAACAGAAAAATGAATAAACTTTGCTTTGGTTCCAATTTTCTACAAGAAAAGCTCTGATAAAACATTCCACTGTTCTCAAATATCTTACTTTTTATTTTTCTACACAAAATAACATTAAAAATAAATAAACAAATCAAGAATAAAGAAAATCAATCAATCAGTAATAAATAAATATAATAATAATAATAAAACGGCAAATAATAAAAACTTAAGAAACCACATATAGTTGGTGGTAAATTATTTTTTTCAGATTAAAATGAACAAAGCATTATTAGAGCCCTGTAGACATGACAAAACACGACTATAGTCACATTTATACTCTTTTTATTTACAACATATTGCGCAACTGCAGTGTCTTGAGACACATGCTAACTCACGAACTAGAGAGCTAGCGACCTAAACGGTAGCCTTAAAGTTATTTCCTTTCAACTTAAATAGCCAAAAACTTACCACTTCCACACGGATAGGGAGGATAACTATTAACAGTTATTTAACCTTTAACATGAACATTAATCAAACGTAATAATTTTTTTCTGGGTACATGATACCATACAGCATCCATATCAAACTAACATTAAACTTTCATATCAAGGCGGGGGCCTCAAACTAGTGTCCTGCGGGCCACATTTGGCCCACGGGCCACGTGTTTGAGAGCCCTGTTCTATTTCGTTTCTATTATGAAACGTGTCGGTTATCATCATGAACCTGTGGAGCAATCGCATTTTAGTTGTTCTATGAAAATGATATGATTATAAATCATTATATACTTTCCATTTCAGTCTCACCGAGTCTAAGTGGGAACCCAAGCATAGGAAACAATAGGAAACAACAAAAATATGCATTTATAACTGAGTATATTACAACCCAAATGGCCCCCAAGGGTCCCCAATAGGGAAAACCTCTTAAAAGTGGCTGAGTTTCATCCCCTTAAGACAACATTTCATACAAAAGTCCTATTTTGCCAATATTTTGTCCTATTTAGGCCTTAAGTGTTCAAGGGGGGTAAATAAATGCAATTAAATTGACATATTTTGCTGATTTGCTTTACTGAGTGGTCAAATATGCTTAAAAGTTAGATGAAATATACGAGTTGAGTTAATTTTTTTATCATAGTTTGCGAATATAATTGATTTTCTATTAAATGGCAGCTGTTTTATTTTTCAACATGGCGATAAAACCGATGGACTTGTTCCAGGAATGCAGTCTAATACAATTGAATGATTTTTGTTACAACACTCCCCTCTAGTGTTTAAAAGGCAAAACTGCATCCTTTTTGAGTCTATTGGCTTAGCTAGGTTTTTTTTACTTCATCCGTAAAAGTGTAACTGAAACATAATATGTGTACCTTACAGCATAATATATACATAAATACAGTATGTATTTTATTATAGTTTGTATATTGGACGCCAATGAATGAAAAGTTAATGAAAATATGAATTGTTACGGCTGTCTAATCAGGTCTGATCCTATTTGTCTAAATCGACTCTTGTGGGATTAAAGGCTGCTTCTGTTCGTCTGAAATGCAATTAGACTGGACTCGACTTGAATGGCTGTCTGAGGGTCGATCCACATCGAGATAACATCGATACCGAGGGTACTGGCAGTATCGGGTCAATACTAGAAGATCAGATGGATAGTTTTCTATGGTTATTTTTCATAAAAATGGTTCTATGATCTAAATTGTTTCTATGGTTATTTTTTGTGTTGTTCATATTGTTATATGGATATATTCTTTACAAAAGTAATTTTATTCCGATTATAATTACAAAAAAAGCACCAAAATCTTTCAATGAGCTTGAAATATTGCAAAAATATATTGCAAATATATTTCATGTATTAATTACTGCAATTCTCCTGACTCAATTGGTTATTTCCAGTCATATTTCCACTCATTAAAAAAATTCCACAAATTTGCATATTGGTCCAAAATCGACACCTCATATAAATAATAATTACTCATTGTTTTATTTTTATTTTATTATTTATTTATTTATTTTATTTAATACAATTAAATATAGCATATTTTATATAATGAATTAAATAATGAAAATGAAAATGAAAATGAAAATGAAAATGAAAATGAAAATGAAAATGAAAATGAAAATGAAAATGAAAATGAAAATGAAAATGAAAATGAAAATTAAAATTAAAATTAAAATTAAAATTATTATTCTCACCCAAAGACCAGCACCCCAACGACCCTCGTGAGGAGAAAGCGGTAGAAAATGAATTGGTCGAAACTCGAAAAAAACGAGTGCATTGATCATTTGCCTATATTCTTGTGTTTTATATTCTGATTAAAATCTCTTTAATAAAATAATTCAATAATCTTGAATGTTTTCAAGTAAAAAAAGTACTAAATTTCATCTGACTTTGTGGATTATTTCCAGTGTTTCTATTTTATTCCAACTTGAAAATGTGTTTTACTAACATCAACTTATTATAATTAGCGATGGCACCGATAGTTATCGGTTGATATCGGTATCAGATTTTTTTCCAGACCATAAAGCGATATCAAAAATATGTGTTCATTCCACTACAGGAGATATGTCATGGCACACATCCCGGTATCGGCTTGTATCGGTATCGGCAACAGCATACCTGTAATATATGGTATCAAACGAGCAGTATGGTCCATCCCTCCCGGGGTCGTCGAGTAATAACTGTGTCGTCCGGGGGGTGTCCACCAAGTCTGGTCTGGCGCTTCCCACCTCGGACAGACTGATCGATGATGATTGCGGTGGATGTAGGATGTCTGCGGGTGCAGCGAGCCGCCATTAGGGTGCAAACTAGAGAGCAATCCCTCAAATATTTGATGTTGAGATCGGAGGAATGAAGAATGTGACCACCAACACAGGTTCAATATTGACTCTGTGGAGCTGCGTGTTGTAAATGTGTGTATCAAGTCTTCCGCAAACAATGTGTGTGTGTGTGTGCACAAATGGAAGGCAACGGCCTATAAATTGGATGCAAATGTTGCATGTTAATTAACACCTCCATTGTTGATTGTGGGAGCTTTGATTGAGAAGAAATGGCACCTCGCCGCATCGACGGCAGGCTTTGAACTGGGAAGGAAGGAAGACTGAGAAATATCACACAAAAAAGGCCATCTTCATTTCGCCAATTAGGGCTTGTAATGTCATCCAGAGGGAGGACAGCAAATGTAGCTTTAGCGTACTTAGACCGGCTCTTGACTGGACGCCACGTTAGACCCCCATCAGACTCTCTGATTGAGCACTCGGGGGGACCTCTGTTCGTTTTTGGGCTACACTGTCTCCAAACCATCTAATCCCAGTTTATGTTCCATACTGTATATATTCTATATACATACAACACATGGACTGTATTTCAACATACTATATGTACAAAATATTGCAGCGCATACATGGACAATTGTATGTATTCTTGCATCTCGTAGACTTTAGTAGCATATGGACTATATTGCAGCATGTGCACACAGTATATGTACTATAATGTAACATATACATACAGTATATGGACTATATTGCAGCATATATAGTCGATATTATATACAGTATATGGACTATACCGCAGCATATACATACAATATACTGTAGCATGCATATTGCACCTATATAGACTAGATTGTAGCATACACATATGATGTAGTATTGGAACATACATATACTGTATATATGTGTATATGTGAGTCTATAAATATACTGTACATAAGGGACATCGGGATATTAGGGGATATTGTCGGCCGATGATAAACATAACAACATTAAAAATAACATACGGGATCATGTGACTATGTTTTTTTTTTCTGCCGTCCAGAATGTTATATTGGTTCTCATATGGAAGTTTGTGCAACATAAAAATGTGTGCAACTTTCCAAATCGGATAATTCCATCCAATTGGATATTGAGCGTCTCTTATATGTGTGGACTGCATTGGGAGCGTATGCGTGCAGTATACGGAGGTTTGTGCAACATTAAAATGTGTGCAAATTTCCAACTCTGATAATTCCATCCAATTGCATATTGAGCATCTCTGATCTGTGTGGACTGCATTGGTAGCTTATGCATACAGGTTTGTGCAACATTAAAATGTGTGCAACTTTCCAAATAATTCCATCCAATTGCATATTGAGCATTTCTGATATGTGTGGACAGCATTGGTAGCTTATGCATGCAGTATACGGAGGTTTGTGCAACATTAAAATGTGTGCAACTTTCCAAATAATTCCATTCAATTGCATATTGAGCATTTCTGATATGTGCGGACTGGATTGGTAGCTTATGCATGCAGGTTTGTGCAACATTAAAATGTGTGCAACTTTCCAAATAATTCCATCCAATTGCATATTGAGCATTTCTGATATATATGGACTGAATTGGTAGCTTATGCATGCGGTATACAGAGGATTATGCAACATTGAAATGTGTGCAACTTTCCAAATAATTCCATCCAATTGCATATTGAGCATCTCTGATACGTGTGGACTGGATTGGTAGCTTATGCATGCAGTATACGGAGGTTTGTGCAACATTAAAATGTGTGCAACTTTCCAAATAATTCCATTCATCCTCATGCATGCAGTATATATGGAGTACATACATGGAGTGTAGTATGCAGTACATAGCAGTAGTTGTGTCGGAGCAGCAGGGCTGGCATTCATCTGTCATTTGTTCTTCCTGTGTGCTTCTCCAGTCTGTCTGACATCTGCAAGCAAACAAAGCCAATACACAATCACAGGGAGGCCTTGTGGGCCCTCTTGTAATGTTTGTGTGACAAAAAAGGCAAATCCTTGCAATGGAATCAGATAATCACCAACCTGTGAAGAGCCTGCCCCAATCCACATCCCGCACCCCCCACCCCAAGCCCTTCCGAACCCTCCCACCCCCCGGATTAACTGTCTGTTTGGCTAATAATTTTAATCTGCTGGAGTGAAGGCCAAGAATGGGCTGACAAGGGTCGGAATAAACATCCTATAAAAAAAAATCCTCAAACCCTCCCCCGATATCACCCCCCCTCCTTCCATACATCTGTCACCGCGCTTCCGTTTCCTCCTGGAAAAATCACCAACACACCTGATCCTGATCCACTTGCCCGCCATACCAAGAGCACAACTCCAGACACAAATAAGATCTGTGTGTGTGTGTCTGCTGCCTGACATCGTCTGGTGGAATGTACACAACACACTCTCTGTATGTGTGTGTGTGTGTGTGTATGTGTGGGCACTCCAACAGTCACAGGGTCAAGACATCATCGTCTGTCTAGGACTCATCTGGACACGACTACTAGACTATCAACTATCAACTCCTTTACTTGAATGACTACAAATTAAAGATAAACAACAATTACATAAACAAGAGTTTTTGGCGACGACAATCCAAAATTCACACAAACAATTATGACATTTTTTTTTAAATCAACCATGGAAACAAATGTACATGCACAACTACCACAAATTTACATAAGGTTTTT
Source organism: Doryrhamphus excisus (assembly GCF_030265055.1). Taxonomy (NCBI): domain Eukaryota; kingdom Metazoa; phylum Chordata; class Actinopteri; order Syngnathiformes; family Syngnathidae; genus Doryrhamphus; species Doryrhamphus excisus. The sequence continues at coordinate 29,977,982 of NC_080466.1, forward strand.
GTTGACAACTAGCGCAGATTCTCATTCAAAATATCACAAATTTATGTAAACAACTCCAGTTTTTGTCAACAACTATTAAAAATTCACATGACTATTGCACTACAACTACAAATTTTAATTACCAATTCAAAACCAAAATGAGTACAAATTCCAGCTACATTATACATATTGTTTATGATTAAATAAAAACCTTATTATTGAATCCAGTTACTAGAATGTCCATTTATTGCACTGTCCCTCCCATGTAATGATGCATGTACAAAAAAATACTGACAAATAATACTACATCTATGTGTGCAAAACAGGCCAAAAAGTGTAAAATGGCGTGTAAAAGTGTGTATTTTACCTGCAGACTCCTATCATGAAATGCCACCAAGCAAGAGTAATTACACTGATGGCACTCGAGTGTAATTGTTGCTGTTTGAAGATATCCTGTTGTGGATGGCTCCTGCATTGTCGCACCTTTGTTCTGATAAGCCCCCCTCCCTCCTCCTCCACAAACTACTGGGGGGGGCCGTGGAGATATAAAGGGGTCCACAGCGAGGTGTCAGGGCGCCCTAGTCCACTCCACTCCTGTGCGTCATCACTGCTTCAAGATCTTCCTAATGGATTTCATCCGCGCTTGCGTTCTCTGCACCCTCGTTCTCCTCGGTTTCAGCCAAGCGTTCACGCACCAGGATATGAAGGACGCGCTTCTGCGCAAACTGGGTTTGGATGAGATCCCCAACATCCACAAGCGGGATTTGGAGAACTTGGTGGTCCCGGTTCACATCCGAAACAAGTACTTGTCTATGCTGAAGATGCACCACAGCAGGAGGCGTCGCTCTTTGCCGAGCCTGGCTGGTATTCTAAGAGGAATCCCCGGCAATGCTGGTAAGAAATTTGTCATTGTGCGTAATTTTACGCGCGACTATTACGCACGATTGGTGGTAACAAAAGTGGTGTTTCTGTAGATATTTCCGGCGAGTATGTGTACTCTGACACCACCCGGCATCGCATGGTGTTCGACATGGAGGCGATGATCCCCGACAACAGCGAAGTGACCATGGCCGAGCTCAAGCTCTATCAGCGGGCGTCACACAGCAAGCGACTCGCTGTGGAAAGGAAGAGCCACCGGCCGGTCAGCAACGCCCGGGTCAGCGTCTACTGGGTCGAGGAACTCCCCAACGGCTCCAACAGGACCTCGCTGGTGGACTCAAGGTGCGTTGTGACAACATCCGGTCTCTCACCTGCGGCTGGCCATAATGAAATGTCACATGGGATCTAATTAATAACGTTCACAGGTTGATCCCCATTCACGAGACGGGATGGAAGAGCTTTGATGTGACCCAGGCCGTGCACTATTGGTCCAAAGCTCAGCAGAAGACGCCAATGCACCTGGAGGTGTGGATCGAGGGCGAGAGACCTGGCAGCTACGCGGCAGAGGTGGCCAAGAGTGTCCACTTTACCACCCAGGAGCAGACGGACAACACCTTGGGAAAGCCGGAGCTCGTCCTTTACACACTCAACCTCGAAGAATACGGGTAAGGGAGCTTTTGATATACCGGATATTGGAGCGATGTGACAATTAACCCTACCTGCCACCTATAGGAGGGGGCGGGGCGCCATTTTAGTAGTTTTCTAATCGATTTAACACATAGTACGCATTTAAATGTATTTGACGGAAGTGTTACTACTATGGAAGCACGGGTAGCAACATATAAAGCAACATATAATTGTATAATCCCCGCCTAAAAGCTAAGGGCAGTGTCTTCATGACACTCGTCGACTAGCTAACCAGTTAGCTTACTTCGCCGATAATGAGTGAACAAATACGATAAAAACTAATTTTTTGGAGCGATGTGACAATTAACCATACCTGCCACCTATAGTAGCGGCGTCATTTTAGTATTTTTCAAATCAATTTAACACATAGTACGCATTTAAATGTATTTGGCGGAAGTGTTACTACTATAGGTAGCAACATAAAATTGTACAATCCCCGCCTAAACGCTAGAGGCAGTGTCTTCATGACACTCGTTGACTAGCTAACTAGTTAGCTTACCGATAATGAGTGAACAAATACATATAATAACACGATAAATACTAAATTATTGGAGAGATGTGACAATTAACCCTACCTGCCACCTATAGTAGGGGTGTCATTTTAGTAGTTTCCAAATCAATTTAACACATAGTACGCATTTAAATGTATTTGACGGAAGTGTTACTACTATAGAAGCACGGGTAGCAACATATAACTGTACAATCCCGCCTAAACGCTAGAGGCAGTGTCTTCATGACACTCGTTGACTAGCTAACTAGTTAGCTTACCGATAACGAGTGAACAAATACATATAATAACACGATAAATACTAAATTATTGGAGAGATGTGACAATTAACCCTACCTGCCACCTATAGTAGGGGTGTCATTTTAGTAGTTTTCAAATCAATTTAACACATAGTACGCATTTAAATGTATTTGACGGAAGTGTTACTACAATGGAAGCACAGGTAGCAACATATAATTGTACATTCACCGCCTAAACGCTAGGGGCAGTGTCTTCATGACACTCGTCGACTAGCTAGCCAGTTAGCTTACTCCGCCGATAATGAGTGAACAAATACATATAATAACACGATAAATACTAACTTATTCGAGCAGGAAATAATCTATGTATTACAAAAGTAAATTTTAGCGCATAGGTTAGATGGGAATATTGATAGGAAAATTGGAGAAGGTTAGCGAAACGACTTGTATAAAAAAACAGGAAGTAGATGACGGCTAACTGACCAATCACAATAGGCGATACTGCACTTTTTGTATAGCATCGATACCAAGTAAATTATATTGATACTTTTTTTTTTTACTTATTAGAGAAGAAAAATAATCTATGTATTACAAAAGTCACTTTTAGCGCATAGTTTCGATTGGAATATTGATAGGAAAATTCGAGAAGGTTAGCGAAACGACTTGTATAAAAACCAGGAAGTAATGGACGACTAACCGACTAATCACAATAGGCGATACTGCACTTTTTGTAACATCGATACCAAGTAAATTATATTGATACTTTTTTTTTTACTTCAAATGTGTCAGGATTTTTCCCTTAATTTGTTGGTGATTCTAAAATTTTATTAAATATAATTATGAGAATTAAAAAAAATATATTATTATAAACCACAATAAAACAAAAAAAATTAACATAATTTTGCTGTTAATTTGTTGCTTGTGATAGTAAATAATAAGCAATACGTAAATACAACAATGTAATAATAGCAACAAAATGATACAGGTGATTACGTGATACCCAATCAAGCAGCAGCCATCTAACCCGCCTTCTTCCTTTCCATCACAGCTCTCGCGGCGACTGCGAAGCCCACCAGAACAAAGACGCCTGTTGCAGGGAGCAGTACTACATCGACTTCCGCGCCCTGACGTGGACGCAGTACTGGATCATCGAGCCGGCCGGTTACCAGGCCTTCAGGTGCACCGGAGGCTGCAGGCAGCCCAAGCGGAACTACGGCTACGGCGAAAGGAGGTGCACGGTGTCGGAGAGCGCCCCGTTGCCCATCATGTACCTGGTGAAGAAGGGGGACTACACGGAGATCGAAGTGGCCGAGTTTCCCAATATGATCGTTGAGAGGTGCGCGTGCACCATGGACAATGTTTCCATCGTGTGAGGTTGTACACGTTATCATCTAAGACTACCTGAAAATAATGGACACACCCGTAAGAATATCTATTTTCATATATCTCACATCTTGTGAAAGCATCCTCCTGCTGGAAAATGTTGACTAAGTGGGGATGTACTGTATTACGACATTGTTTCAAGGTATATTTAATGGATTATAAACAAGTACTTCTTATTTAAACACACCACAACTCCTCTCCCAGCACTTTTTTAGATATATTTTCTACATTTTGATATGTTTTTTGTTTTTTTTTTGCATGAGTGCAAATTCTGTTTGACATGTTGTTGTACATAATATGAAGGAATTTATGTTTGAAAAAATAAACTATTTTGTTTCACTAAAATGTCTTTTTTTTAACAAGCACATACACTTGTGATGAACATTAACATGCATGATTTAGCACATACAGCTGCCTGCCTGCTTTGTTTACAGCAGGGGTCTCAAACTCAATTTACCGGGGGGGGGGGGCGGCACTGGAGATAGGGTCTGGGCGAGGCTGGGCCGCATCAGGTTTTCCAAAAAAAAAAAAAAAGGCATTTATTAAAAACAAAATTTTTTAAAAAACTTTGCTTTGGTTCCGATTTTCTACAAGAAAAGCTCTGATAAAACATTCCACTGTTTTCAAATATCTTTTTATTTTTCTACACAAAATAAGATGAAAAATAAACAAGCTACTTCCTGATGCTATAATTTGCCACGTAGTCTGCATTGAAATAAATGTAATATATTTTTCACTTATTTCACTAAAGTATTTTGCAAGCATGTGATAGTATAGCATATGAATATGCCTCTCAAAGGGTTTGAGTGTCTGTTGTTGTCTAGGTTGGGGGTGTGCAAAGTTCATTTAATAATATGCATAAGAAATATAATAGTTAAATAAAAAATCACCATGTATGCCATTGTAATGAATAAACAATGTTTATTACCATAAACCGCACTCAACTTAAAAAAAAGTAACCTGTAGCGCTGATCATTTCATAATACGAGGCCTTGATAAACTGCAACATAAAGCGATAAAAATAGAGCTATTTGACTTGTGTGGAAACAAGGTATTGCATTATCCTAATATATATGTTTATGTATATATATTAAAAAAACCGTCAACATTTAAACATAAGTGGATGACACAGCAGTTAAGCGGGTAAACTATAACATTCATCACCATACAGTAGGAGTTGATATTTACATGCTTTAAAATCCCTTAGAAGAAGGAAAATAATAAAGGTAGATACTGTATATAAAAAAAGGGGGGATTGAAGTGAACCATGTAGCCCTTTTTGGTTTGCTGGTGAAAAAAAAAATAAAATAAAATGCGCCAACAAATATCAAAGCAGGACATGTACAATGTTTTTTTGTTTTTTTAAAAAAGAGCCAAAGTGGAGTTTATTGCAAATCTATGAAGTTTGGGTTACATTTAACAAGGAACTCATCTGCAGCTAGAACTTGGACAGTGGACTCCATTGACAAAACAATATCACCTTCTAACAAACCTTTCACTTAGCGATTTTTTTTTTTCAGCTACGCAAAACAAATATGTACAATTCAGCATAACAAAGCCAAAGAAAAACCACATAAAACTGACCCCCCCCCCCCCGGAAACAAAGCGTACCAGGCAGGGCAAAGGTGTGTGTATATATATGTGTATGTGGTTCTTTAGGTTACAAACTTTTTTAAAAGCATGTGGTTTAAAAAGGAGTGAAAAGCAAAATTAAATGAAATATACAACATGAAGAAAAACAAATGCGTCCCAAGTGTCTTTTTTTTTTTAGATCTCCTCCCCAGGGAGTGGAATGTGGACCATGTTGCTCGTCAGTCATGCTTCCTGTTGAGATTCTTAAAAGTGGATTTTGTATGAAGAAAAAAAAAAAAAGACAGCGAAAAGGAGGCAAGGAAGGAGGATTGGTCCGTGGCTAGAGTGGTTTTCAGTGTGGCCAGCAGTCCCGTCAGAGAAAGTGTAGTGTTAGTTAGTAATATCCGGGCTGGTACTGTTGGCTCCATGGCTTCTGGTTCCAGAACTGCAGGAAGAAGAGAAATCCATGAAGGCGTTTTGTCTTAAATCAATAAATGAGGAGGAATGCCAAGTAACCGTTCAGGACAAATGAGTATCCAGTAGGGATCGACCGATATGTTTTTTTTTTTCCCGGGCCGATACCAATACCGATTTTTCCCCCCATCACTCTTAGCAGATGGCCGATTTTGCTTAGGGCGATATTTCTGGCCGATACTGCTTTTGCTCCCTCAATATAAATGAAAAAATGACAATGGTAACAAATATATAATACATATATATAATAATTAGGGTGTTTTGTCTTAATTCAATAAATGAAGAATGCCAAGTAACCGTTCAGGACAAATGGGTATCCAGTAGGGATTGACTGATTTTTTGGGCCGATACCGATTTCCCCCCCATTACCCTTAGCTGATGGCCGATTTTGCTAAGGCTGATATTTGTGGCCGATACTGCTTTTGCTCTTTCAGTAAAGAACGCAAATATCGGCCCGATATATTGGTCAATCCTTAGTATCCAGTGAATACACCCTCAAAACTTCCTTCAATGGACTACTAAAAAACTTCAAACTGTCCTTTAACTCACGAGTCATCTTCAGCATAGGAACTTGCCTAATCAGATTTAGAGTTGAAAAAAAGATAGTGATTTTAAAGAGATTTACAAGAAGCAAATGGTGCCGATTGAGTGGAAAGGTCCACAAATTGGTCCTATGGGGGAACCAACCTACTGAAATAAGGTTTATGTGCCGAGTATAAATGCAAAGTGACAGCAGATAGTTGAGGAAGTACCGACCCCTTGTTGCCAGCTCTGGTTGAAGGCTTGGGCTTTGTCCATGCCGTTCCTGTTGCCAAAATTGCCGCTGTTCCTGTTGCCAAAATTCCCATTCTTGTTGTTGTAGTTGCCACGGCCGCCGCCGCCTCTCTGCTGAAACTGCAAAAAAAAAAAAAAACGATGAAAAGATAATACGATGCATCCTGATGAAGATTTCCTCGAAAGATGAACCAACCTGGTTGTGATGTCCTCTATTGCCACCACGACTCATGCCGGCTCCACCCCTGCCGCCCATGTTCCCTCTGGCCATGTGACCGCCGCCTCTGTTCATGTGCCCGCCTCTGGGTCCCATGTTGCCCCTGATTGGTCCGCCTCTGGGGGATCCGCTGAGGCTGGGAATCGGACCGCCGCTACGGTTATAGTTACCGCGGTTGGGGAAGCCGCCTCTGAAGGCTGGGGGCGGCAGGAAGCCACGAGGGGGGCGGTTGAAGCCACCACGGGGGCCGGGTCCTGCGGGCGGACGACACGTCAAGCAAAGGCAATACATGGTACGTTCCGCCGGTGTATCACACGTGACTCCTACCTCCTCTGAAGTTGCCTCTGCTCTGGAAGCCTCCACGGTTTCCGCCTCTCTGAACGGGCCCGCTGCCGCGCCCAAATTGGTTCTTGCCTCCGCGGCCGCCACCGCCGCCGCCACCTCCACGGGCACCCCCGCCTCGTTTGGGTGTAGAACTTCCCTGGTTGGGCCTCTTCTCAGCAGGCAGGGCTGACTTGCTTTCCTCTTTGTACTGCTCCAGTACCTTGACTGCGTCATCTTTCTGCAGCTCGGCAAAGACCACCTCGTGGAAGCTCTCGCCCTCCTCAGGTAGACAATAAAACCCTGTGAGAGGAACGCCGTTAGCCGCACAAACATCTTCTGGATGGGTCCATCTGGGGGGGGGGGGGGGGGGGGGGGGGGGGGCTTATTTCACCTTTCATTTTTAGAAGAGCATTTTCAGGAACTTCCTTGCCGTCACTTTCAACTTTCTTTTGGACCCTCTCCTTATAGTCGTCGTCGGAAGGGACCACCACCACTGCTTTGCGCTGGAAGCCCGCAAACAAGCACATCTTCCTCTTCTGGCCGGGGGCAGACAGATTTGTCTGGGGAGATCATAACAGTTTTTTTTTTTTTTTAGAAATCCATTACAAATATCATATTAGTAGAAAAATATAACTTACATGATCCAAGATGTAATTTCTCTTCTTACGGGCGGCAATCTCAATGAACTTCCCCAAGAAAAGTGGCGCACGCTGAGAAATGGCTGTCAGCTTTGTGAATTCTTTTGATTGGCGGTTCAGGCTGCTGAGCTGTGTGACAGGATTACAGAAATCAGCATCAATAGTCCACAAATCCGTTTTCCCACAACCTGTATCGCCAGGATGTATTATTGTGTTGTATGAGGGACAACAGGTGGACACCTCCTGCCATTGTGGTCAACGTGCTGTTTAACAAGTATGCAGAGATATGACACCATCTACTAGTCTGACTTGACGAGCAGACGTTTATAGGCATTCATTGGTTCCAGATCCAACCCCAATAAATCAAATGTTATACTGCGGAAACACATTTTATGAGTCACAGCATTGAAAATCTGTTAATGGGCATCTAAATCCTTGGCATTAGAGCCCTGTAGACATGAACTAACACCCCTATGGTCAACCATTACACTCCGGTTATTCATAGTTTACTCCAGATTGCTCAACTATTATTATAGGAACTTGAATTGCCTTGAATTCATTTCTTCTGCTAATTCTTAGTGTTAACCACCACCTTTCACCTCATTTTAATGTCAACGCGCGCAAAGGGCGAGCAGACGTTTATAGGCATTAATTGGTTCCAGACCCAACCCCAATAAATCAAATCTTATGCTGTATGGTTACAGAGTCACAACATAGAAAAATATGTTAAATTGACAAAATATTTAGCATTAGAGCTCTGTAGGCATGAACTAACACCCCTATAGTCAACCATTATACGCCAGTTATTAATCGTTTACACCAGATTGCACAACTAGTATTACAGGAACTCAAGATGGCCAATAACTAACCAGTTTGCCTTGAATTTATGTCTTCTGCTAGTTCTTAGTGTTAACCACCACCTTTCACTTAATTTTAATGTCAATGTGTGCAAGGGCGAGCAGACGTTTATAGGCATTAATTGGTTCCAGACCCAACCCCAATAAATCAAATCTTGTACTTTGTTTACAGAGTCACAGCATAGAAAATCTGTTAATGATTGTAAAAATATTTAGCATTAGAGCCCTGTAGACATGAACTAACACCCCTATAATCAGAACCTACCATCATTTTTTCTGCGATCGTGTCACTGCCCAGGATGTAGTATTTGCCGGGATTCTCCTGGACGTGCTTCTTCACCCACGTAGTCTTGCCTGACCCTGGCAGGCCAACCATCACCAAGATCTACACAAGACAATTAAGAGAGAAAAGATAATATAAATGTACACTAATTGGACTGCACTGTACATCCTCATTATGCCCCCGCCCAGCCTACCTCACAGTCCGCCTTGGTCTGCGGCCCGAGTGGTCCACGCAAGCGGTCATCAACCGGAATCTGCTGCAGGAAATCGTATCCCGGGGACGGGGGGAAATACGGGGTCTCCATCTGTCCGAAGTTGAACTCCACGGCGCAGTTGTGGCACATGACGTGAGGGAACAGAGCCTGGCCGTTGAGCTCGTCTTTGCTCACGCGGAAGGCTTCTGCTGGCTCCCCGCCGTTCTTGCAGAAGGACAGAACCACTTCCTCCCCTTCAAAGTCCTACAGGAAGCCGACACGGCAGAATTCTTAGGTCACGGTTATCAAAAGACGTGTCCGTAAGCTCTTAACGTCACTTCCAAACTATGGTAATGGTTTTATTTCATTTGAACATGCATCAGATTACAATTGAATGCATCACATAATCAGTTCACAGTTCCACATGCCCAAAAGGAGTAGGAAGAAGCAAAGCTTATTAAATCCTACCCCTCCATCTGGTACGTTTACAATCAGTAACTGTTACATTTGTTCACTTCCTGCTTTCCTAATATCATTTTTTGTTTTTTATTTATTTTATTATTTTTTATTTTTTTAATGTAATTATTATTATTATTATTATTATTTTTTTTTTTACATTTTTTACTAGGTGATATGAGCATCCAATGACATAATGGGTACCATAGTAAGTGTCAATATAGTGATATATATAGCACATCATGACTGGTTCAAGACTCTTCATCCTTGTATTTAGCAAACAACTGCTTGTATTGGTTCTTGAATTGGCTCATCGTTGTGCATTGTTTGATTTCCTTACTCAATCCATTCCATAGTTTGATTCCACATACTGAAATGCTATGGCTAGCATAACGTAGTCCTAGCATAGAAGTGTTTCAAATGTACTTCTTCCCTGAGATCAAACTGAAAATGTACCATCACCTCAGAAATCAACCATTATCAAATACACAGCTGTACTGACAACACTAAATTGGGCATATGACTTACAGCAAGGCAGCAGATGACATCATTCTCATCAAAGGTTTCGCCAAAGTCCTCTGTCATGGAGTTTGTGGTCTTCTTTGCCTTCCCAGAGTATGCATAGGAATGAATGCTTTCACCTATATAGTGACGATAGAACATGGAACTGTTAGTCAACAAGGTGCAACATACATGACATTTAACACACTATTTACCAGTATGAAGAAACCCACCGAGCAGCAGTGATGCCGCAGAGAGAGACCAGCCAACCTGTACATCGTGGATTTCCATGTTCTTGCTGGAAATGTGCTTCACTGGAATCTTTTCTGTGATCTGTACAGCAAATCATGTGGCTATTGATTACAGTTTCGACATATTATGGAGTGCAATTTGAGAACGGCTGCAAGTAGGCACGGGTTTCATTGTATGATATGTATTGGTCACAGTTTGATGATAATTATGTGTCATTTTGTTCAGTGCTGAGTAAATACAAAATTATGGTTTTCAAACTGTGGTATACCTTCAAACCTGTAACTGTCCCAGGCCTGGTTGCAAGATCAAACATAAACATGTCCTTTATATAAAGTTTCCGTACCTTCATTTCAAAGCAGGCTTTGCCTTTGTTCACTCCATATGTGGCCTTGCCGCCGGACCAGAGGTAAGCAAAACTCTCCATTGTGAGTGATGAGGCACTGTAGCGGTCTCGTGACACTTTAAAGTGCAGGTCACAGTTGTCTAGAAATGCAACACACACATTTACATTGATATTGGCATCCCAGCATATACGTAATACAACCAAGTAGTTACCTTAAGACCACAGTGCACCGTTCTACTCGGCGCACACCCACCACGATATCAAGCTAATTTTTTTATTTCTTTTCTAATTAGTGCCAGATTGCAACAAAATAAACATTTTAATGGGATCTATTATGCTATTTTTCAGCCATTTGTATTGAGTTGTGGACTCCTATAGAGCAGCTGCACATAAACCGCACACAAAGCTTTCTAGATCTTCCAGATTCTGCAACTATCAACTCTATCGTCACTTCTTTAACAGCACCTATTTGATGGTAGCTGAGAAGAACGATACATGCTTTCAAGTCAGAGTCCCCAAAAGAGTATCTAAGTGTAAACGGTTACTGGCTAAATGTGGCGACAAAGTTGCCAAATTAGAAACGCTGATCCCTCCTGCTGTCTTATCCTCTGGCAGACCAGGTACGTTCTGTGTTTGAGTGAGGGAGAACAGGCACCACAATCTATTTGCGGCATTCATTAGGACAGTGAATGTATGAGGAAACACGGCAACAGTTAGAAAATTGTGATACAACTATTTATCATTACTTCCTGATTGTATTATGTTCTACTCACTAACAATAGTCATCTAATACGGTACTTTTGAAACCCAAAAACACAAAGGTGAGAATAAAAGTCAATGTGTGGACATTTATCACATTAGATGTGACTCACAGTTGTCCAGGCAGACTTTAGTATCATCAAACTCTTCATCTTCTTCCTCCAAAGGTGGCACGGGAGACTTAAATGATGCCCTGGAGAAAAGAAAGACCGTATAACAGTCAATTAGATGAAGGTCGTTTGAGCTGGAGGGGTGCCACTTGCTGGAAAGAAGTGGGGGAAAACTGAACACTAGAAATTTTTAACATTTAATGAGCCTCCAAGTGCATGTTGTGGCCTCTGGGATACACTTACCTTGCAGCATCCAGTGAAATCTACATGTAAGGAGATAAAGAAAACAGCTCCTCTGCAAGCCTTAAATGTAACTTTATATAGCGTCATTGTGTTTTAATCTTACTCAACACAATTAATTCTTTTTGTGCTGCATTCTTGAACACGTGACTTGACAAAATGTAGTACAAGTTGTCACAGTAATTGAATATGAATAAGAATGTGGAGAAATGCAGGCTACAGTAACTTACCCAATCTGTAGCACAAGATCAGGCCCCTAAATCACAGGAGGGTTTAAAAGAACCTTGTCCGTTTGGAATTATTTTCCTTAGTAGGATGAGGCATCCCTGGGTAAAACCAGTATGAAGAGTATGTAGTGGGGAAATGTGTGGGGGGGGGGGCTCTGGAAAACTGTTTCAGCTCAGTATTATTATTATTATAATACACAGCCAGTGGGTCAAATATACTTGGTGTCACTCATAAGGGTTAATGCTAAAATGCCTGATGTAATCACTACGGTACTATAATAAACACAGTAGGAAGTTGTGCCTGCTTCTATGAAGTACATAAACTAAGTTTGAACATTTAACGCAATGAGAACACTACTCACAGGCGCACCATGCATGACATCACCAGCACAGGGGGGAAATGGAGAAGAAAAAAAAAATTTAACACACCTTGCACACTCGCACCATGACATCTCTCGCTCTCTCACACACACACACACACACGATACTCGACAGAAACATCATCTTGACATCATACAAAAGAGTGGGGGAGGTGATCATTGCGAGGCAAACGATGGACGGTCAAGAGCGATATCCTCGGTGGTTGTTGTTGTTTTTTTAAAGACATTTTTGCAGCGTCCTTGTGTGCTACCCTGCAGCAGTTGGACCCCTCCTCCCGCCATTCTCAGCTATGAACCCCCAAGCCCCGCCCCCTCCATTTTCAATGAACATCTGCTAGATCCCTCTGGGTTCTTTTGAGGGCAGCCTTGAATCACCTTGAGGACACAACTGGCTTACCAAAACGTTAAGTGTCATGAGGAACAGATGCACTTCTGCTACAGAATTGCAGTTGAAAACAATATGAATGGGCACTGTAACAAGATAAATGGTAAGGTTCTTTGAGCAGTCAGGGATAACCCCCAAAAACATGACAAAAGTGGTTATTTATGCAAAGGATTGTCCTTTAGCAAGGTATATGTGCATTGGCGCTTAAAGCCAATACATGGATGGCACTTCAGGGATGCTGAAGGCCATTTTGCTCTGTCCCATCCTTACCAGCTGTATTTGTTCTCTTCAATAAATTCAAAGTAGCCCCTTCCATGTTCCTCCCGGCGTCTCTTAACACCCTTCTTATTCTTCTGATCAGCATTCGTGTCTTTGTCCGCATCCCCTTTGAAAATAGAACAAAGATATAGAATGAGGTGCTCCTTTTGAGAGAGAGGTCGGACTGGCAGTGGGGGGTTTTCTGTCCCACAAAGCCCGTTATAGATCAGTTTACAGAGAGTCGACCATCATTTAGCTAAAGAAGTGGAAACACCTCATCATAGTTACACAGTGCAAATAAATAAGACAACTGCAATGACCAGGGAGTAATTACAATGCAAGCTGGTCCACATTTACATTTATAAACAGTGGCCACAAGGGCTGGGGAAACATGTTTTGAGCTTTGAATGAGAACACTAACCCTATAAAAGGGGTTAAATATTAGTGTGGGGTGTGTTCACTGTACTAGATAGTATAAGGCTAATGCACCATGCAGGCTTCACTGACAACCCGTTCCCAATATATGTAGACTCAAAATGGCGGACGAAGGCTTACAATTTGAGGTTTATTGGAGTCGAGTGACTAAACGATTATTACTATTCTACGCCGATTCATGTCGCCTAAATAAGCAATTTCGGGTTATTTTAATCATTTATGTTTATTATTTTATATATCGGGACCATTGATTTTCGCGGACGATGTTGGCCTAAAAAATATGTATACCAATGCAGAGCGACTAGCGATAAAACGACAAAAGATATTCGTTGAAAATGTAACATAAAATGGCGGAAAACACCGCGCTAACCAACCGGCAAACGGGCTCCCCAAGACTGTCCCAGACAAAGAAAATGACGCTACCCTGCGAGCGAGGTACCTAACATTCACCACCAATTCTCGTCTGTTAACGACTAAAGTACGAGCTTTTTCTATCACCAATGGTAATTGGCCAACGATATAAAATATCAACAATATTAAGTTGAGCTCGGAGGTAAACGTAAACTTTGCTTTGATGTGCTATCGTACGTGAAGCTAATGCTAACCTATCGGAGGTCACGCCGCCGTTTTCAACATGGCCGCGGTGTCGTGAGGCGTTCATTTCTATTCCAACACAATTTCAACACCAGTTCAAGCGACTCACCTTCAGTGGACTGCTCCTCCGGCTCACCGTCGTCAGCGTCTATTTTCTCCATGTCGTCGACATCGGCTTTGAGCATGGGGTCCATTTCGTCGTCGTCCTCCCCGTCGCCCATCTCCTCATCTTCAGCAACGACGTCGTCGCTCCCGCCGCCGCCGCCACCGTTTTGTTCCCCCTCGCCTTCCACGTCGTTCGCCTCCATGCTTTCTTCCACCGGGCCCTCACCCTCGCCTTCTTCCTCTTCCCCCATGCATTCTTGGTCGGCGGCCTGCTCGAAGCCTTCATCCTCCGCAGCCTCCTGTTCGAGCGAGTCACTGGCGGCCGCGGCCTCCTCGTCCAAGGCGGCCTGCAGGCGGTCCATCAGGTCGGCCTTCAACCCCTTGTCGGAGAGATTACGCTTTTTCAGTTCGTCCTTCAGCTCGTTGACTTTCAGCTTTTTCACGTTGATGGAACTCATCGTGTTTTTTTTTTTATGAAGAAATGTGTGAAATGAAGAAATAAATAACTGAACGGCCTTTGTTCTGCTGATATGGCTGGAAACTGCGCCAAATGGTACGGCTTGACGATCAAGTAGTGGGGGGAGGGCGTTGACGTCACTACCGTAATGACGGTGGAACTGCGCAGCTTGATTTTGCTGCCACCTTGAGACAACACCAGAGAACATTAAAAAACAATAACATTGGATTGATAGATGGGGAAAACTTAAATTCTTTAGGTACATTTACACTTTAAAATGTACTTTATTAGACGCAATAATGGAACGTATACAAATTAAAAATACATTGGTTGGACTTGGACATAGATGGATTTCTGTGTTTGAATTGTTTGTACGTTGCCGCAGTTCTTAAATTCAAATACATATTAATTCATCAACTTTACTTAATGTTGTCTTACCGAATATCAGATTCTTTCTATTTTTAATGTATATTTTGACACGATATTTGCACCCAAATTGGAGAACCAGTGTCCCACAATACAGCCGGTCATGATGATGCTGCAGCTTCAGCGTCTGAAGACTTTGGCGCCCCCTTGAGGATGTCCTGCAAAGTGAAAGTGTAAAATGATGAGCGTTTCACCCGGCGCTCATTCCGTCCTCAAACATTGTCATTCAGCCACCTCTGACAGTGTCTCCTCACTCTTTTGCTCCATCTTCTTCATCTCAACCCGCCATGGGATGGATATTTCTTCTTTTTATCAACAGAGCTTTGGCAAAATCACACCAAAGTGCAACCACCCTTTGTTCGGATGTCTTTTTAAATATTAACAAGTTGTCATGTCATCTCTGACAGGAGGAGGTGAAACATTTACAACCTCGGTCAGGGGAAAACGTTTGGTAAGTCATGTTTATTGTTTAAAATATGTTTTTATTCACTTTAAATAACATGGTGCATAATTTAAAGGGATACGATTGTTTCACTGTTTGATTAAAAAAAAACATTTGGGTGTGGTTGCAACGTCCATTGATGCGTTTTCCACCACACGAGTCTTTCTAATGACTCTTTTATTATCAGGAACATCACTGTGAATTCTCAAGAGTTTGTTCAACTATTAAAGACAATCCGAAAGAGCGCCCCACGCCCGAGGGTGCAGGGGGGTTCAGGAGCATGTATCACCAAAGAGGAGACGCCGTCCCGTCCTACAAGTCTCTCCCTGGTTCCGTGGGAGAACGCATCATGTCCTTGGGTGAAACTCTCCACAGAAACACGAATCCTGGACTCGGAAGGTCTGAGAGGAAAGATGCATGTTGTGAAAGATGCTCAGCTACTCTTGTGGCTCTGAAGAAACAAGCTCTCAGCCTGTCTGTGCATCATCACTTCTCCTGCAAGGTTTGTCTTCATGGGATTCACATGTTGGTGACCTAATGATTGATAATGTTCGATAGCCCATTTTAGATGTTTCAGCATGTTGTTGTGGTGTATTTGTGGTGTATGTTTATGGAAGTATTAAGTATTCTACACAGTTCCCTGGCAATTTCACATTGGGGCAGTTCTCCAGTACATCCAGCAGATGGAGCAGTGTAGAAAAACACTATAAATACACTTCAATTGTAAATCAAAGTGTATATAATAATAATATTATTCTGATTATGATATGATTCTGATTATGATATGATTATGATATGATTATGATATGACGATTATGATTATGATAATGATTATCATTATTATTAATAATATAATAATATATTATATCAAATAATAATATAAATAATAATAATAATAATAAAACACTGTAAATACACTTCAATTGCAAATCAAAGTGTATATAATAATAATATTATTATGATTATGATATGATTATGATTCTAATTATGATATGATTATGATATGATTATGATGATGATGATTATCATTATTATTAATAATATAATAATATATTATATTATATATAATAATGATAATAATAATAATAATAATAAAACACTATAAATACACTTCAACTGCAAATGAAAGTTATATAATAATAATAATATTATTATAATAATAATTATTATTAATAATAATAATAATAATAATAAAAACACTATAAATACACTTCAATTGCAAATGAAAGTGTATATAATAATAATAATAACAATATTATTATTATTAATAAAAAATAATCTGTAAGTCTGTAAGTAAGTAAGTAAGTAAGTAAGTAAGTAAGTAATAATAATAATAATAATAATAATAATAAATTGTCATTTTTTCACAGATAGGTTTGTTGATGAAAATGAAAGTGAAAGTGAAAGTGGAAATTCACCCGATTACAACACTTGAACACAAAGCAACAGTATGTTAGTATTAGGGGAAAAATACACTTACACACTAATATACGTGCAAAATAATATTATTTTTACTAGTTTATCACCCGCAAGGCATGCTGGTGGGAAGCCCTTCCCCAACAGGGTGTTACCCAGCATGCCTTAGTACAGCGGTAGGCAAACATTTTGACTCGTGGGCCGCATTGAGTTAACAAACTTTTCTTCATGTCCCGTTATGATGATGA
This sequence comes from Doryrhamphus excisus, assembly GCF_030265055.1. Classification (NCBI taxonomy): domain Eukaryota; kingdom Metazoa; phylum Chordata; class Actinopteri; order Syngnathiformes; family Syngnathidae; genus Doryrhamphus; species Doryrhamphus excisus. The sequence continues at coordinate 29,995,023 of NC_080466.1, forward strand.
TGATGATGATGATGATGATTATTATTATTAATAATAATAATCAGTCTGTGTGGGATATTTCCAATAATCGGATCCGTTGTGTTTACATGTACTTGAGAAATTATTGAAATGAGCACCCATGAGTCAGTTAGACTTCAAGTCTTCATCACATACCCGTGAGTCATTTTCAACTCGAGCCTTCATCGAGTAGTTGTGAGTCGGTGAATCTGGAGTTTTTGCTGAGCGCCGATGAGTCAGTTAGACTCAAGTCTTCATCAAACGCCCCTGAGTCAGTGAAACTCGAGTCTTCATTGAGTACTCGTCATTTAAACTGGAGTAGTCATCGAGTAGACGTGAGTCGGTGAATCTTGGGTTTTTGGTGATCACCCGTGAGTCAGTGAAAGTTTAAGACTTTGTGGCGTACCTCTGAGTCGGTGAAACTCAAGTCCTTGACGAGCATCCATGAGTCAGTGAGACTCGAGTCTTCGTCAAAGTACTTGTGTGTTATTTAAACACAAGTCAAATCGAGTAGTTGTGAGTCAGTGAATGCTGAATCTTTGTCGAACGCCCATGCGTCCGTGAAACTCAAATCTTCTTCCGGTACCCGTGAGTCAGTGATACTCTAGTCTTTGTCAAGCACTCGTGAGTCAGTGAACTTTCGAGTCTTCATCATCTATTATGAGTCAGTGAATCTCGAGTCTGTTGGTGCATTTAATGACATTTTAGTAATTTTTAGTAATTTTTGAAATGACGTTTCAGTATTTGAAATATGATTTTTCATTGGTTACGGCAGCAAAAGCCCAGCGTCCCACATCCTCCGCTCCCACCGCCAACATCCATCAGCCGCACTCGACAAAGTAAGCCATCGGCAATATCTCTCAGCAAGTGGCTGCAAACGATGCATGAATATTTCATCTCTACATCTTTGTGTCATGTCCACCATGACAGACTATTTGTTGTTGTCTTCCTTCGTGGGACGCAGTGCAGCTTGCCGCCATGTTTTTTAGACGGAAAACCGTATATGCTTCAGAGACGTTGTTCTGTGGTCAAGGGCGATAACCGGATAAGACGCTTTGCTTTTTGGAAAGCTTTATCGATCTGGACATCATTTCTTAATAGCGTCTGTGGAGTGCTCCGTCATCTTTTTATAGGGCCTGTAATCTGGATAAAACATCTTCACAAGCTTAGAGGAACTCTTTGCATTCCCGAGCTAGCATTTAGCATCTGAAGATTAAAGCTATAGCCTTCACACATAATTCAATTTCTATATACACTATACCAGGGGTCTCAAACACACGACCCTTGTGAGGATAAGAGGGAGAAAATGAATTAATTTTAGAGCCCTCTAGACATGAAGTAACACCCCTATAGTGAACTTTATACTCATATTACCCAATATAGTAGACATAATAAGAGAAAATAAGATGTTTTTACGCTGCATGGCGGACGAGTGATTAGCGCGAGGGCCTCACAGCTAAGAGACCAAGAGTTCAATTCCACCCTCGGCCATCTCTGTGTGGAGTTTGCATGTTCTGCCCCAGGGTTTTCCGGTATTCCGGTTTCCTCCCACATTCCAAAAACATGCTAGGTTAATTAGTGACTCCAAATTGTCCATAGGTATGAATGTGAGTGTGCATGGTTGTTTGTCTATATGTGCCCTGTGATTGGCTGGCCACCAGTCCAGGGTGTACCCCGCCTCTTGCCTGAAAACAGCTGGGATAGGTTCCAGCAACCCCCGCGACCCTTGTGAGGATAAGCGGGAGAAAATGAATGAATTAATTAATGAATACATTTTAGAGCCCTCTAGACATGAAGTAACACCCCTATAGTGAACTCTATACTCATATTACCCAATATAGTAGACATAATAAGAGAAAATAAGATGTTTTTACGCTGCATGGCGGACGAGTGATTAGCGCGAGGGCATCACAGCTAGGAGACCCGAGTTCAATTCCACCCTCGGCCATCTCTGTGTGGAGTTTGCATGTTCTCCCTGTGCATGTGTGGGTTTTGTCCGGGTACTCCGGTTTCCTCCCACATTCCAAAAACATGCTAGGTTAATTAGCGACTCCAAATTGTCCATAGGTATGAATGTGAGTGTGAATGGTTGTTTGTCTATATGTGCCCTGTGATTGGCTGGGTGTACCCCGCCTCTCGCCCGAAGACAGCTGGGATAGGCTCCAGCATGCCCGTGACCCTCGTGAGGATAAGCGGTAGAAAATGAATGAATGAGTTTATAGTATTGTACTTACAAACATACAGTTACACAACAACATCATATCTTGTCAAAGCATCTTCCTGCTGGAAAATGTTGGGTGTATTGAGTTGTGAATCAGGCTACACTGTACTAGTCATTTTTTAAAATGGTTATAGTATATAAACCTCAGTGATTTTTGCCTGTAGTAGTACTTTTCTTACTACATCATGATCTGGGCTGCTTTTTTTCTTCAATGCTTCAATGGAGCTTCAATTTGTGCGGGGGCGTCAAATGGTTGACGGCTATGCGGAGATGTTGCAGGGGGCATTCCTCCTGACTGAAGGCCCTCGTTCGGCCACACAGTCAGGAGATCTGGAAATTTTGGGTTTGAATCCCAGACTTCTTCCCGTCTCTTGCCCGAAGACAGCTGGGATAGGCTCCAGCACACCCGTGCGACCCTCGTGAGGATAAGCGGTAGAATGAATGAATGTAATACAATGTATTTTAATCTACTACCGTAATACTACAATACACTCTTCTGCACTCCGCTAGCGGCCCCGCCTCCACCCATGAGAGGGACTGTATGGTCTCCTGAACAAAGTGTATGTAAAGTTTGGGTTTCCATGGCAACGATGCTATTATACCCATTACAAGCTGATATTTTATTGTCCAGTCATGATTTTACTGCCGCTTTACACGACTACCTTTGATTGATTGACTGCTGTTACATTTGACAGGAAACAAACGACCTGTCTGCATTTCTTCACGACAACCTCCGCGTCCACAGCCGCTCCACCACGGAGTCCAGGGACCGATGCAGGGATCAAGGCGAGTGTCCCGCCTGTGGCACAAAACTGAACCATCTCAAACAAGAGGCCATCCACTTAGCTCTGAGCAGGGGTCCGTCGTCCACCACCAGGACCGCTACACCGCCGGGACACGGCAACGCAAAACTCGGGGATAGGTCTTCTTCACAGCCACATAGCTTGAATCAAACCCCTCAGAGTCCCAGGACACCTCGGAGTCCCAGGACGCCTCAGACTCTCAGACGGAGGGTCCCAAACCAGGACATGGACCGCTGGGTGGAGGAGCAGCAACATCAGCATCATCGTGGGTCTTCTTTAGCTGATGGTGTCACCGTCTATGCACACAAGCAGGTACCCCTAAAAGCTTTCCTTTAATCACACATCAGATTCTCCTACACCCCCCCAACCTCCCCTTTAACGAGCTTTAAGGGTAATATACATCTTTATGGGTGCACGTGTCAGCACAGCAGTGATTGACTGCTCCTACTCAGAGCCGACTTCAGCTTCCCTTGGCTGGAGACGTCGTCATAAGTACTTTTTGCTAATGGAAGGGAATTGGGTCATGATTTACCCCTTCTCGTAAAATTGCAGCCAGTCCAAAAGCACTCGTGATCAATAGACGGGATGGTTTGAAGGGCAGATGGCGGAATATAAATATGCATTAGCTTGATGGAAGTCACACTCACATGCGATCTCCTGTGTCCGCTATAAAAGGTTACAAGTGTACTAATTGCAATCAGCTCACTTGGCTAAACTGACGTGGATGAAATACTGCCTGGAGCCTATCCCAGCTGTCTTTGGGCGAGAGAAAATGATAAAAACATATTTTGTGTTAACATTTTTGACTTTCTGGAACAGATTAATGAGATTTACTATATTTCTTATGGGAAAAATTGACTTGGTTAGAGTCTGTTTCGGTTAGAGTCCTACCTTCTGGAACAAACTGACGACACTGTATTCATTCATTCATTCATTTTCTACCGCTTATCCTCACGCATGCTGGAGCCTATCCCAGCTGTCTTCGGGCGAGAGAAAATTATAAAAACATGTTTTGTGTTAAAATTTGTGACTTTCTGGAACAGATTAATGAGCTATACTATATTTCTTATGGGAAAAATTGACTTGGTTAGAGTCTGTTTTGGTTAGAGTCCTACCTTCTGGAACGAATTGATGATGCTGTATTCATTTACTCATTCATTTTCTACCGCTTATCCTCACAAGGGTCGCTGGCGTGCTGGAGCCTATCCCAGCTGTCTCCGGCCAGAGAAAATTATAAAAACATGTTTTGTGTTAACATTTTTGACTTTCTGGAACAGATTAATGAGATATACTATATTTCTTATGGGAAAAATGTACTTGGTTAGAGTCTGTTTCGGTTAGAGTCTGTCTCGTTTAGAGTCTGTCTCGGTTAGAGTCTGTTTCGGTTAGAGTCCTACCTTCTGGAACAAATTGACGACACTGTATTCATTTACTCATTCATTTTCTACCGCTTTTCCTCACGAGGGTTGCGGGCGTGCTGGAGCCTATCCCAGCTGTCTTGGGGCGAAAGAAAATTATAAAAACATTCATTCATCCATTCATTTTCTACCGCTTTTTCCTGACGAGGGTCGCGGGCGTGCTGGAGCCTATCCCAGCTGTCTCCGGACGAGAGAAAATTATAAAAACATGTTTTCTGTTAAAATTTTTGACTTTCTGGAACAGATTAATGAGATTTACTATATTTCTTATAGGAAAAATTGACTTGGTTAGAGTCTGTTTCGGGTTGAATCTGTTTCGGTTAGGGTCCTACCTTCTGGAACAAATTGACAACGCTTTATTCATTTACTCATTCATTTTCTACCGCTTTTCCTCACGAGGGTTGCGGGCGTGCTGGAGCCTATCCCAGCTGTCTTGGGGCGAAAGAAAATTATAAAAACATTCATTCATTCATTCATTCATTTTCTACCGCTTTTTCCTCACGAGGGTCGCGGGCGTGCTGGAGCCTATCCCAGCTGTCTCCGGCCGAGAGAAAATTATAAAAACATGTTTTCTGTTAAAATTTTTGACTTTCTGGAACAGATTAATGAGATTTACTATATTTCTTATAGGAAAAATTGACTTGGTTAGAGTCTGTTTCGGGTTGAATCTGTTTCGGTTAGGGTCCTACCTTCTGGAACAAATTGACAACGCTTTATTCATTTACTCATTCATTTTCTACCGCTTTTCCTCACGAGGGTTGCGGGCGTGCTGGAGCCTATCCCAGCTGTCTTGGGGCGAAAGAAAATTATAAAAACATTCATTCATTCATTCATTCATTTTCTACCGCTTTTTCCTCACGAGGGTCGCGGGCGTGCTGGAGCCTATCCCAGCTGTCTCCGGCCGAGAGAAAATTATAAAAACATGTTTTCTGTTAAAATTTTTGACTTTCTGGAACAGATTAATGAGATTTACTATATTTCTTATAGGAAAAATTGACTTGGTTAGAGTCTGTTTCGGGTTGAATCTGTTTCGGTTAGGGTCCTACCTTCTGGAACAAATTGACAACGCTTTATTCATTCACTCATTCATTTTCTACCGCTTTTCTACCGCTTTTCCTCACGAGGGTTGCGGTCGTGCTGGAGCCTATCCCAGCTGTCTTGTCAAATGAGTAAAGTAATTAAAAATAAAAGGCCACACAAATACTGTATGAGGCAGTTAGACGTCCCATTATTATTGCAACAGGAACAAGAGCATGTCTAGCTGGGCAGCTGTTTGAATGAAGATGTGAAGATTTAATGGTACAGTATAGAAATGTCAGTATTAATCAGCAAACCACGTATACCTTCTCATTCCATCCTCTGAGTCACGCTCTAAATCAAACTAATGTAAAGCCGTCACAAAGCATCCCTTCCACTTCCACTCCACCTCCACTCCATCATGAGACTAACGGTGTGTGTATAGCCCGGCGTGCCCCACTTAGACTAACACCTTCTGATAATAGCGCCATTAAGTGCGGGTGCTTCAGTGCAATTACATATTTGTATTTTAATACAACGCTTTCTCCAACGGGGCAGGCTTCAGACAATGCCGTGTTACGCTGTACGGATCTTGTACACACCAGCTCCAAGATACCGCATCTCTCCAGGGTGGTCACCATTGCAAACACTGCCGCCATGTCCTTTCTGGCCAGGTAAATGTACCTTTAAGATAATACAGATGATGAAATAAATTTGTGTATTATTCCATCGTATTATGACACTTTCTCCACAGGGCAGCAGAGAAGCTCAACCTGACGCTGAGGAAAAAAGGCCAGGCTTCCGACGCGGCTCCTGCTCATCTTTCCAACGGATTCAAGGATATCATCCAGAAAAATCCACCGCCTGTCCCCTCCTGCCTGCTGCAAGCTGCCACCAGAAGCAAAGACTCGCCCAATGTTGGCAAGGTGATTTCATTCCTCATACCAGGGGTGTCCAAACATTTTCAAGCGAAAGCCACATACTGAAAAATGAAAGAATGCAATGGGCGTTTTCATATTTTTTAAACAAAAGCGGACCTATTGTAATAATAATAATAATTATTATTCTCGTGTTAAAACATGCCAACGCTTCAGATAATGAGGTTTGCGCATTTGGAAGTGAGTCCTGAAAAAAGTTTGGGATGGCTCCAAACACCCGGTTTCAGAGGGTGTTACAAAACCGTTCCTTTGTCATGTCACAGAGGGCTTCCTTAAGGGGAGTGGCTGTTAGCGCAAATGGTGGTCAATTTTTTTCCATTTTGTTTTTTAATTTTCCAAATATTTCAACTTTCTTTAGAAAAAATATCCTCTTCTAATGTTATGACTGCATTCCCATAATAATAACAATAATAATAATTCTCGTGTTAAACCATGCCAAAGCTTCAGATAATGAGGTTTGCGCATTTGGAAGTGAGTCCTGAAAAAAGTTTGGGATGGCTCCAAACACCCGGTTTCAGAGGGCTGTTACAAAACTGTTCCTTTGTGATGTCACAGAGGGCTTCCTTAAGGGGAATGGCTGTTAGCGCAAATGGTGGTCAATTTTTTCCATTTTGTTTTTTAATTTTGCAAATATTTCAACTTTCTTTAGAAAAAATATTCTCTTCTAATGTTATGACTTCATTCCCATGATAATAATAATAATAATAATAATAATAATCATAATAATAATAATAATCAGAATAATCAGAATAATCAGAATAATCAGAATAATCAGAATAATCAGAATTATAATAATAATAATAATAATAATAATAATCAGAATCAGAATCAGAATCAGAATCAGAATCAGAATCAGAATAATCAGAATATAACTTTTTCCGCAACATAGTATTCCATAAATTCCAACATATTGTCTTTCATATTTCAACTCTAAATTACGGAAATAATGTTTAGCAGTTTCCCTCACAATATTAACATTTTATTTTTGTAACATTGGGACTTTTTCTCCATAGATAAAATTTTTTTCTTCCAATATTTTGATTTTGATTTTATTCTCGTATTTTCTTCGCATTTTTTCATTTCTGACGTTTTTTTGTTATTTCAACTTTCTTGTAAATTTTATTTTATTGTAATTATAACTGTATTGTCATAATATTTCGACTCTATTTATAATTACAACTTTATTTGTTTTTCATAACATTGCAACGTAGCATCTTTCTTTAATAACTCCACACTTTATGCCACTAAAATGGCGGTATTCTTCCTCATTATACTACAACATTACTCGACTTTTTTTGATTAATAATTTACATATTTTTTCATTCTTAGAAAATGACTGCTGTTTTTCCATTTTTGCTTTTTTTTTTGCTTTTTTTCCTTCGAAGTACTCGTTTTAAAATACAAACAAAAGTGCGGCTCTATAGAGCAGATGCAGAGGGGGGGGGGGGGGGGTTCTCGACCACAAATGCCATTTTGTAAGCATTTTTACCACCCATATCGAATTGTAAAGACATCACAGTCAATTTGGAGGAGATACTGTATCACCCCCTTCTCCTTGATGCTGCAGTGTTATGTGGCACTAATGCCTCCATCTTGTTCTCTCCTTCCACATCCTTTACTCCGCCGGGAAAAGTGAGCTCAATCAATACAAGGGCCTGCTCTTTCCTTGTCTCATAGACAGACTCTTGGGTGTAGTCTAGGGTTACAGATTGGGGGTGGGCGATACTGCAAATGTTGGTATCGCTCCGATACGGGTTAAATTCAGAGTCAGTACCGATATCGGAAATTGTTCAAGATCATGATTTGAATTTGTTGATCATGATTATAATCAGAACTAGTTAGTTTGACGGGCCTGTCACTGTTGTCAACCTCCGGGCCTGTATTTGAGACAGACTTGCTAACAATGCTAACAGCTAGCACGCCAGCAACATGAGTGGATGCATGTGATAACGTGGGAACATTTCTTGCTTTATTAGAGGGTTGTGATAAACAAAATATATGTGATATACAAAATGCTAGCACCTAGCAAGATATGTAGCATGCACCTAAATGTTTATTTTTGGGGGAATCAGCAAAAAATCTCATTGCTAGCAATCTAAAAAAGCTAGCATGCTAGCAACTTGTGTGGATACATTGTAATAACATCTCTTGCTTCAATAGATGGTTGCTAATATGCTAACTATGTGTGTGCTAAATTGGTAAAGCTGGCAAGATACTTCATTCCGCCAAGTCTGAACTGCCACCTATTTTAATTATGAGAAAATCCCGCCCAAAATGTCAATGCTAACACCTAGCATGTTAGCAACTTGTGTGGGTACATTCCGATAACACAGGAACATGTCTTGCTTCAATAGATGGTTGCTAATATGCTAACTCTATGTGTGCTAAATTGCTAAAGCTAGCAAGATACTTCATTCCTTCAAGTCGGAACTGCCACCTATTTTAATTATGAGAGAATTCCGCCAAAATGTCAATGCTAACAGCATATATAGATAGTTGCTAATATGCTAACTCTGTGTGTGCTAAATTGCTAAGGCTAGCAAGATACTTCATTCCGTCAACTCTGAACTGCCACCTATTTAATTATGGGAGAATCCTGCCCAAAATGTCAATGCTAACAGCATATATAGATAGTTACTAACAGATATATAGATAGTTGCTAATATGCTAACTCTGTGTGTGCTAAATTGCTAAAGCTAACAAGATACTTCATTCCGTCAACTCTGAACTGCCACCTATTTTAATTATGAGAGAATTCCGCCAAAATGTCAATGCTAACCGCATATATAGATAGTTGCTAATATGCTAACTCTGTGTGTGCTAAATTGCTAAAACTAGCAAGATACTTCATTCCGTCAAGTCGGAACTGCCACCTATTTTAATTATGAGAGAATTCCGCCAAAATGTCAATGCTAACCGCATATATAGATAGTTGCTAATATGCCAACTCTGTGTGTGCTAAATTGCTAAAACTAGCAAGATACTTCATTCTCTCAACTCTGAACTGCCACCTATTTAATTAGGAGAGAATTCCGCCAAAAATGTCAATGCTAACAGCTAGCATGTTAGCAACTTGTGTGGATACATTTATTATTAAGACAGGACCATCTCATACGTGCACGTCAACAATAATAGCACTGCCAGAGGTGTAACAATATTGTATTGTATATTACAATACTGCAAAAATACCTACCCGAAGCAAAAACTACAGTATATACTAGTATGGTATCAATATTATGGACATTTGGATGGATGTGCTCACCCTCTGTGACAGATAAGACCACCACTGCCACCTGCCCTTGAGCACTCAGTTCTGTTTTGCCTCTGCGTGCTAAATGATATTCGTGCGAGAGCAGAGAAAGAAAACATTTTCTGCGCTTGTTAAAGTGTCTCTTGAATAATTGAAGCCTCATGAATTTAGTTTGACACGGGTTCAATATGATTAGACGGCCTCTTTTGTGCATACATGATCCAAAATTATGAGGAGAGGGCATGCAGACGGATCACGCTGCACGCTTCCATAGTCAATAATGATGATGTCATCCTGGTGTTATGGAGATTCAAGTCTTCATCCCGGTGATAAATAAATCCTTTTACTACAGCTACAGTATGCTACCTTCATTCTACTGCAGCGACCCTACTCACAATAAGAGCCTGTGAACCTTATTAAGTGGCTGTCAGTCGGGGATCGAACCAAATTTAAGACCTCAAAGCCCCATTCCTGTAGACTACTGCATTAAGTAATTAATGTCATGATGTGAAGGCGGTTTGCGTCGCTATGTGAGTGAATGTATAGATTCCGTATCTGTGCTAACCAGATAAGCCTAAAAGCAGTCGTTTGGAATCATTGTCTCCTCGTTTGTGGATAGCGGATGCGGTTTGCGGTGGAGATAGATTAAAAACAAAAAATACTCTTTGTCACGTTCACGGTAATAAAACGATTTTTGGTACAGCACACTCATGGACTAGGTAGCCAGTTCATCGCAGGACTGTAAACAATATAATAATAATCATTCATTTTCTACCGTTTTTCCTCACAAGGGTCGTGGGGCGTGCTGGAGCCTATCCCAGCTGTCTTCGGGCGAGAGAAAATTATAAAAACATGTTTTCTCTTAAGATTTTTGACTTTCTGGAACAGATTAATAAGTTTTACTATATTTCTTATGGCAAAAATGACTTGGTTAGAGTCTGTTTCGGTTAGAGTCTGTTTTGGTTAGAGTCCTACCTTCTGGAACGAATTGACGACGCTGTATTCAGTTACTCAGTCATTTTCTACCGCTTTTCCTCATGGGGGTCGCGGGCGTGCTGGAGCATATCCCAGCTGTCTTCAGGCGAGAGAAAATTATAAAAACATGTTTTGTGTTAACATTTTTGAATTTCTGGAACAGATTAATGAGATTTATTATATTTCTTATGGGAAAAATCGACTTGGTTAGAGTCTGTTTCGGTTAGAGTTTGTTTTGGTTTGAGTCCTACCTTCTGGAACCAATTGATGATGCTGTATTCATTCATTCATTCATTTTCTACCGCTTATCCTCACGAGGGTCGCGGGCGGTGCTGGAGCCTATCCCAGCTGTCTTCGGGCAAAAGAAAATTATAAAAACATGTTTTGTGTTAACATTTTTGACTTTCTGGAACAGATTAATAAGATTTACTATATTTCTTATGGAAAAAAATGACTTGGTTAGCGTCTGTTTTGGTTAGAGTCTGTTTTGGTTAGAGTCCTACCCTCTGGAACGAATTGATGATGGTGTATTCATTCATTTTGTACTGCTTATCCTCACGAGGGTTGCGGGCGGTGCTGGAGACTATCCCAGCTGTCTTTGGGCGAGATAAATTATAAAAACATGTTTTGTGTTAACATTTGTGACTTTCTGGAGCAGATTAATGAGATTTACTATATTTCTTATGGGAAAAATTGACTTGGTTAGGGTCTGTTTCGGTTAGTGTCTGTTTCAGTAGAGTCCTACTTACTGGAACAAATTGACAACGGTGTATTCATTCACTCATTCATTTCCTCATGAGGGTCGCGGCCGTGCTGGAGCCTATCCCAGCTGTCTTCAGGCGAGAGAAAATTATAAAAAATGTTTTGTGTTAACAATTTTGGCTTTCTGGAACAGATTAATGAGATTTACTATATTTCTTATGGGAAATATTGACTTGGTTAGAGTCTGTTTCGGTTAGAGTCCTACCTTCTGGAACGAATTGACGACGCTGTATTCATTCACTCATTCATTTTCTACCGCTGAGGGGTGGCCGAGGGTGGAATTGAACTCGGGTCTCCTAGCTGTGTGGTCTGTGCGCTAACCACTCGAACACCGTGCAGCCCTGTTCTCTATTTTAAACAGCAAATCTGGAGATGTTGCAGCATGGATGCAGTAAAGAAATATTTCATGTTGTTCGCAAGGCATGTATTTTTAATGGCTGTGAATTGAATATGAAGATATTTTTAACTTTTTAACACAAGTTTGGGTTTTTGAACTGCTATCAGTTGAAAGGATCTAAAGTCCACATGACACATGATGTAGCAGAGTCCATGTTAATATGTGCAATTCTACTTTGGTCACTAGGTGTCAGTAATATTACATTGTTGAGACAATAGCCACTGCAAAGTAATGCGCTGAACAGAAAATTCAACATACAACAGAGAACAGATGGATCGCTCTAATACACCAACAGGACGCAGAACACAATACACGTTCTTACGCTGTTAAAACATATGTAAAATTGCACTTTAAATTGCGAACCGTGTTGTCTATGTGTGCGACAAATGTGCTCGTTTTCAAACCTTTGTCTTCATGTTAGTTGGCCACTTGATGGCGCTGTTGGCTCACCGTTCCCCCCACTGCAACCAAATGGCTGTTCATGCATATTTTTCCCATGAATTGAAAGGAATGGGTTAGTAGAAAATGAATGAATGAATGAACAACATACAACAGAGCACAGATGGATCGCTCTAATACACCAACAGGACGCAGAACACAAAACACGTTCATACGCTGTTAAAAAATATGCAAAATTGCACTTTAAATTGCGAACCAGTTGGCCACTTGATGGTGCTTCGTTTTTTTTATATCATTTTCATGTTTGTTGACAGGTGAAAGTTGTGTTGAGGGTGAACCCAACGACGAACGAGGGCCAACCGCCGGTCCTCCACGTTGACCCGTGTAAGAAAAGAGCCATTTTATTAGAGCCAGTGTGCCAAAGCTCACCGCGCACGAGGACGGCATCGAGCGGGGATCTTCTGAAGGCTTTCCATTATGACGCCGTGTACCCTCAAGACTCGAGTCAGGTTTGGTGCTTCATTGTAAATCAGCCAAATATCCCTTTTAATTAGAATTGCCTTTCATTGCATGTTAATATGAGACGGATCTATGATCTTTGCATCATAATTACTCACCTAGTCAATTCTATTCACGGTCTTCTGAGCTCTGGTTACAGTATTTCAACCCGAGGGAACTGACAATGTGCCCCCCCCCCCCCCCCCCCACCCTGCTTGGTTTCTTCCATTTAACCGAATCTACTATTTCAATGCATGAATGACTCACTGTCTCCTGCTGTCCTGCAGACTGAGGTGTGTTCAGGCGTCTTGGCTGATGTCATCCGTTGCGTGCTCAGCGGCAGCGACGGATGCGTGCTGGGCCTTGGTTGCGCCGACGTGGGTGAGTAACGAGTCGCGGCGAGAAGGGGCCCCGCGGGGTTCACATTTGAAAATGAGAGTGGGATGCTTTTATCTGAAGCTGAAGGGCCATCCAATCCCCCCCACCTCTTCCACCTTTGTCTCGTTCCTGTTAGCATCCATCCTTTTTCTGTTCACGTCAATCCCCCCACACGCCCTTCATTTTTTTGTCCTCTTATCTTGTCCTCTTTACTCCAAGTGGACTTTTTTTTATATGGAAGCCACAAAAGTGGGGCTGCTAAAACCCTATTATTATAAGAGACAAAAATACACCAAAATTGTTTACTTTAAATATTGTGGTATCATTGTTTTTCATTCATTCATTCATTTTCAACCGCTTATCCTCACAAGGGTCACGTTTATGCTGGAGCCTATCCCAGCTGTCTTCAGGCCGGTAGGCGAGAGAAAATTATAAAAACATGTTTTGTGTTAACATTTTTGACTTTCTGGAACAGATTAATGAGATATACTATATTTCTTATGGGAAAAATTGACTTGGTTAGAGTCTGTTTTGGTTAGAGTCTGTTTCGGTTAGAGTCCTACCTTCTGGAACAAATTAACGACGCTGTATTCATTTACTTATTCATTTTCTATTGCTTTTCCTCACAAGGGTCGCGGGCGTGCTGGAGCCTATCCCAGCTGTCTTCAGGCCGAGAGGCGAAAGAAAATTATAAAAACATGTTTTGTGTTAACATTTTTGACTTTCTGCAACAGATTAATGAGATATACTATATTTCTTATGGGAAAAATTGACTTGGTTAGAGTCTGTTTTGGTTAGAGTCTCACAGCTAGGAGACCCGAGTTCAATCCCATTCCAAAAACATGCTAGGTTAATTAGCGACTCCAAATTGTCCATAGGTATGAATGTGAGTGTGAATGGTTGTTTGTCTATATACCAAATATATACCAAAACTGGCAATATTGTTGTCAGAGAACAGCATTAGAAATAACTAAGTCATTTACAGGGGCGGCACGGCGGTCTAGTGGTTAGCGCACAGACCTCACAGCTAGGAGACCAGGGTTCAATTCCACCCTCGGTTTGCAGTTTGCATGTTCTCTGTGGGTTTTCTCCGGGTACTCCGGTTTCCTCCCACATTCCAAAAACATGCTAGGTTAATTAGCGACTCCAAATTGTCCATAGGTATGAATGTGAGTGTGAATGGTTGTTTGTCTATATGTGCTCTGTGATTGGCTGGCCACACATCCAGGGTGTACACTGCCTCTCGACAAAAGACAGCTGGGATAGGCTCCAGCACTTCCCGCAACCCCCGTGAGGACAAAAAAAAGAAAAAGAATGAATGAAAGGAATCATAAGTGTGGCTCCATCATCATACCATAAAAAATACACCAGTCGTTGTGTATACTTTTTTTTGTACATGCAAACACTCCCAATACACACGTTTTATTATATTGTAGGGACACTCTGAGCGTGCAGGACTGTAAAATGTTGCTATTAAAGATATGGATGCCCTGCACTTAGCCTTGCTGAGAGCGTATATTAGACAGACCACACACACACACACACACATAGGGCAGGGTCTCCTTGGAGCTGCTCTTTCACATGACGCCACTCTCCTTAAATGAATTAGTTGGCCCGTGCAGACTACATGCGGCCCACAGACGGGGGGGGGATATCAATCTCCTAACCAGAATAGCATTCTGTCTGAATAACAGAAAGTAGCAGGCAGTTTGGCCTCTAATTGCAATAAACCAATTCTCTTATCCTCATTCAATTAGCGTTTGGATAAGACAAAAGAGTCAAACAGGACCATATGTTGAGTTTAATGTCAGGGAAAAAGTGCATGATGGGAAAGAGTAGGGCTGGGGTATCTGTCTTTATTTATGTCAACTCACTTAAGTCCAGATCTACGTATATAGATAGATATATGTATACACCACCACAATTGAAATACTGTACATCAATCAAGATGTGAATGAGCAGGGACTTTTAAGTATTTGGACCAAGTTATATATAAAACCTCTGTTGTTGTACACATACGCTATCGATATATGTAACATGACACATCTCCTGTGGTGGAATGGACACATACGTATGTGTTGTATACAAATATCGTTTTTAATGATCGGGAAAGTTTTTCATTTATTTTTTTGTTGTCCCGTCCAGCCATTGGGGCAGATAGTATTGAGTATTGATCTAAATGCCCTTACATGCTAAACAGATTTGCTCTGTGTCAGGAAAGGTGTTGGCTACAAGTTTTTCATAATCAGGTGGAATTGAACTTGGGTCTCCTAGCTGAGTGGCCTGCGTGCTAACCACTTGACCACCGTGGAGCCCGACGCAGTATTTTTTGCCAAAAAAATTGCATATTTGCGGGGCCATAAATTCTGAATTGCAAATCTAGAATGTGCGGTGATCCACTACATACATATACTTTGATTGATCCATCATCTTCGGGCGAGAGGCGGGTTACCAATCAGCCAATCACAGGGCACATATAGGCAAACAACCATTCACACTCACATTCGTACCTATGGACAATTTGGAGTCGCTAATTAACCTAGCATGTTTTTGGAATGTGGGAGGAAACCGGAGTACCTGGTGAAAACCCACGCATGCACGGGGAGAACATGCAAACTCCACACAGAGATGGCCGAGGGTGGAATTGAACCGTGGTCTCCTAGCTGTGAGGTCTGCGCGCTAACCACTAGACCACCGTGTAAATGTACTGACTTAGTTATTTCTAATTCTGTTCTCTGACAACAATATTGCCAGTTTTGGTATTTTTCCTAGTGGCTGGTGAACATTTGTCCCACAGAGGGGACACAGAGGGGCATATGTTACCCTCATGCCTCATGGCACATGGTTCTCACCATGGCTATTTTTGACACACCCTTGGAGCACATCATGCCTCATTGCATATTTCCTCACCGTACAGTAGCTTTCTCAATGTGGAGACTAATTCAGTTTGTTTTTTTTTCTTGAATTACACTACTTAATCTCAAACAGGAAAACAGTACCAAAATATTTTTTTCATTTATTTCAGGTTCCTGGTCCAGCATGGTGGGGAACGCTGAGAGCATCCAGAAGCTGGGCTTGATCCCGTGCGCCATCTCCTGGCTGTACAGCGCCATCGAGAAGCGGAGGGAGAAGACGTGGACGGATATGACTGTATCGGTGTCTGCCGTTGAACTTTGCTGCGGCGAGGAGGACACCTTGAGGGATCTACTCGGAGAGGTAGCCCCCCCGTCCTTGGGAAGCATACACGACAGCCCCAGAGCTCATATTCGGCTCCAGGAGGACCCCATCCATGGGATACAGGTAGTAAGACATCATCATCGTTTCAATGATAACCTCTGATCATTTTTGCATTATTAGAGCCCTCTAGACATGATATAGCACCCCTATAGTAGTCACTTTTACACTTGTATTACCTAATATAGTAGAAATAAGAACACATAAAGTAGACTCACACATATTAGCATTGAGCGACTTCCTCAATATTGTTTTCGTTTTATGTACGGTTTCAGTACAGTACAGTACTTTCTGCAGTAGCTTTTCTCATCAGTGTAACATTACTTATGTTTATAAACCAGTGTAGAATACTACATATACTAGAATACTACATTTTCACCACATGCCTTATATTTGTATTTTACTTATTTTAAGATAAGATAAGATATGCCTTTTATTCGTCCCTCAGTCGGGAAATTTGCATTGCGGTACAGAATCAGTTAAGCAGTACAAAAGTACAAAATACACAATATAAAAAAATAAAAAATATAATAAAATAAATATATATAAAATAAATAATATAAAAATAATTATTTAATAATAAATAAATAATATTAAATAAAACAATATAAACAACCCAAGTATTAACAAATCAACAATTTTACCCAGAGTTATATACAAATACAGTTTGCAGATAATATGAAATGGGTCTCAAACACATGGCCCGCGGGCCAAATGTGGCCCACAGGACACTAAGTTTGAGGCCCCTGCCTTGATATGAAAGTTTAATGTTAGTGCGGCCCCGCGCAAGTTTGATATGGATGCTGTATGGTATCATGTACCCAGAAAAAAATTATTACGTTTGATTAATGTTCATGTTAAAGGTTAAATAACCGTTAATAGTTATCCTCCCTATCCGTGTGGAAGTGGTAAGTTTTTGGCTGTTTAAGTTGAAAGGAAATAACTTGAAGGCTACCGTTTAGGTCGCTAGCTGTCTAGTTTGCGAGTTAGCATGTGTCTCAAGACCCTGCAGTTGCGCAATATGTTGTAAATAAAAAGAGTATAAATGTGACTATAGTCGTGTTTTGTCATGTCTACAGGGCTCTAATAATGCTTTGTTCATTTTAATCTGAAAAAAAATAATTTGTCTACCCACCAACTATATGTGGTTTCTTAAGTTTTTATTATTTGCCGTTTTATTATTATTATTATTATATGTATTTATTTATTACTGATTGATTGATTTTCTTTATTCTTGATTTGTTTATTTATTTTTCCATCTTATTTTGTGTAGAAAAATAAAAAGTAAGATATTTGAGAACAGTGGAATGTTTTATCAGAGCTTTTCTTGTAGAAAATTAGAACCAAAGCGAAGTAAAAAATTTTTTTTTTTTTGTAATAAATGCGTTTTTTTTTTTTTTTGGAAAACCTGATGCAGCCCAGTCTCACCCAGACCGTAGCTCCAGTGGCCCCCAAGTAAATTGACTTTGAGACCCCTGTTGTAGATAATCAAATTACAGTACCCTAAGTCGTGATAGTTTTGAAGTACATGATACATGATAGACGTGGTCTTGGAAGGTAAAAATGGATCTACTGGATCAGAAACCAGTAGTTCTACACAGTTCTACTCTAATGTAAACTACAACCACAATCATTTTAATTCACAATACATCTGCTCTTGTACTTATTATTATTATTTTTCTTTTGAAGCTCCGGAACCACAATCGGGTCAAGGCCGTTACTGCAGAACGTGCTGCCTCCCTCCTCGATGTGGCCATTGCGGCACGGCGGCACAATGACTTCACCACTTTCTTGTCCCACAGCTCCATAATGTTCTTCACTCTCCATGTCCAACCCCCTCGCACGGAAAGCAACACCACGGGAAAAGGTTATCAAATATTTATTGACTATGGCAGCAAAGTAGATGTTTCCGTATTCATTATTATTCAGTTATTCCTTAATTCTATTTAATATTTAATCAACATAACATGCTTTTTAAAAATATTTATTTAATTTTTTTATTTGTATTTTTTTAATTAATTTTATTTTTTTCTGCTTTAGGTTCACGCGGCCCAACCAAGCTGACCATGATTGACGTGTGTAGCGGTATGAAAGGTGGCGTTGGATACGTAAAAAACAAGCCTCCGCATTCTGAACTGGGTCCTGTCGTCTTGTCGTTATTAAGCGGGAATAAAACTATCCCCAAAAAGTAAGCCACAATTATTAGTCAGTATTATTATCCGGCAAAAATACCCACACTTTCACCGTCACTCACGGTGCAACCAAAAATGTAGAATGTGGAATAGAAAATGTAACTGAGGTGGGTATCAAAACAAATGGTTACTCACTAGTAAACACTCAAAATAATACAATTTTATGCTGTTGTATAACCCACAAATTATGCTGGGTAACTGAAGTGTATATGTGGGATGCCCAGCATGCCTTGCGGGTTATATATTAGTATAAAATAGTAAAAAAAGCGACAATTATTAGTCAGTATTATTATCCAGCAAAAATCCCACACTTTCACTGTCACTCACGGTGCAACCAAAAATGTAGAATGTGGAATAGAAAATGTAACTGAATCACACGGACTGTGTAGGTATCAAAATAAATCCTTACTCACAAGTAAACACTCACAATAATACAATTTTATGCTGTTGTATAACCCACAAAGCATGCTGGGTAATTGAAGTGTGTATGTGGGATGCCCAGCATGCCTTGCCGGTTATATATTTGTATAAAAAAGTATTTAAACGGCCAAAAATGTATATCTCAGCATCATAATGAAATGTATATGAATTGTTTATAACCTTAGCGCAGGGGTGTCCAAACCGTGGGTCAATTGTAGGTTGTGTTGTTTTTAATGGGAAAATATCATATCATATTCATTTGAAAATGAATTGTATTGCTCGTACTTTCTATTGGCTGAAATATGACATAACGAACCCGTGTCTGTGCAGGGGAAGTAAGTTAGCCATGCTGCTTCGGGAGTCCTTGAGTCATGCTAACTGCCACACCGCAGTCGTCGCCCAGGTTGCTAATTCACTGGCACTCCTACAAGAAACCACCTCCATCATTCAGCTCGCTTCACGTATACGCAGGACCCAGAAGAGAACCAAGGTACTACTACTACTACTGCTACTTGTTTGAAAAGTTTCAAAAGTTTCAATACATAGACACATAGACAACACGGTTCGCAATTTAAAGTGCAATTTTGCATATTTTTTAACAGCGTATGAATATTGTGTTCTGCGTCCTGTTGGTGTATTAGAGCGATCCATTTGTTCTCCGTTGTATGTTGAATTTTCTGTTCAGCGCATTACTTTGCAGTGGCTATTGTCTCAACAATGTAACATTACTGACACCTAGTGACCAGAGTAGAATTGCACATATCATCACAATGTCTTTGAACGCATCTTTTGAATGCCTTATATTTGTATTTTTGTTTATTTTGACATTTTTATGCTTGAAAATACTTAATTTAGACTAAAATACATACAATTTGCTTAAATATGCAATTTTTTGACAGATAATATGCAACCACAAAACCACATGTCGAGTGGTTAGCGTGAGGGCCTCATGCTAGTCACATTTATACTCTTTTTATTTACAACATATTGCGCAACTGCAGGGTCTTGAGACACATGCTAACTCGCAAACTTGAGACCTAGCGACCTAAACGGTAGCCTTCAAGTTATTTTCTTTAAACTTAAGCCAAAAACTTACCACTTCCACACGGATAGGGAGGATAACTATTAACAGTTATTTAACCTTTAACATGAACATTAATCAAACGTAATATTTTTTTTCTGGGTACATGATACCATACAGCATCCATATCAAACTTGCGCGGGCCGCACTAACATTAAACTTTCATATCAAGGCGGGGGCCTCAAACTAGTGTCCTACGGGCCACATTTGGCCCACGGGCCGTGTGTTTGAGACCCCTGATTTACAACATATTGCGCAACTGCAGGGTCTTGAGACACATGCTAACTCGCAAACTAGAGAGCTAGCGACCTAAACGGTAGCCTGCAAGTTATTTTCTTTAAACTTAAAAAAGCCAAAAACCTACCACTTCCACACGAATAGGGAGGATAACTATTAACAGTTATTTAACCTTTAACATGAACATTAATCAAACGTAATATTTTTTTTCTGGGTACATGATACCATACAGCATCCAAATCAAACTTGCGCGGGGCCGCAAGGCGGGGGCCTCAAACTAGTGTCCTGCGGGCCACATTTGGCCCGCGGGCCGTGTGTTTGAGACCCCTGCTGTAAACTGTCCGCAAAGTCACGGAAATTGCAGTAAAAAGCAGCATGTAAATGACGAGTCCTAGTATTTATTTTAATACAGCGGAACATCGGTTAGCATGAATTTTACAACAAAGTTGAATATTTTTCATTTTCAATCGTAAAATGCTTTTAGTGTATTTGTTATTACAAAAACACCCTTCCTTCTTAGCATCCTATTAGCTACGGCAGCTAACAAAATGGTAAATAAATGACAAATTAAAGTGATAAATGAACATTTAATGGCCTTTTTTTGCCTTCACTGAAGCGAGATCAACCACCCCCACCTTCCTCTTTTGCCATGAGTTATTTCTTGAATGAATGAATAATACTGTTATCAAATACTTTCTGATAGTATTTAGTTCCCTAAATACTGATCAGTATACTTCATCCTCCTTCAACAGCAGTCCAGCTCATGCTCCCCAAACGGCAGGAGTTTGACTCGACAAAAAAGAGGACCCCCCTCTTTTTCTCTGCGGGCTTTCCACTCCACAGATGAGGTAGACGTTGACGTCCAACGTTTCCGCCTACGCGGGGAACTGGATGAACACTCCAGTAGCGACCAGTCCTGCGACACGGTCATCCAGATAGACTCCGACGGTCTGATCCAACCCCGAGCACCGCCGAGGTTTTCCCAACCTGAATTTGTGCCCATTATACCTTCCCTGCACCCTAGCAAGGCCGACATGGAAGACGCGGAGTTTACGGCTTTGCTGCAGGAGCTACTGAAAATCCCGAAGTTGCACAGCGATAATAACAGTAAAGAAGACGCTCAAGGATTTAGCGAAGGGATGAAAGCTGAACCGAAGAAGCCGGAAAGGGACTGTCTTAAATGTGACACGTTTGCGGAACTTCAGGAACGCTTGGGTTGTATTGACGGAAGCGAGGAAACTATGGATTTGCTGAAGTCGTCCTCAAAAATTCCTTCTGGGAATACTGTCCCAACCAAACCACAATCTCCGAAAGAGATAGCGACCACGGAATCATCAGAAACGCCACAGATGTTAAAGCAAGGGCTTAACAATCAGACTTTGCTTCGGGAAAAACAAACCGATGGCGCCGTCCCCGGGGACAATTTCCAGAGGGAGGACTCCGGTCTGTACGACTGCGAGGAGTGCAGTGCGACAAGTTCAAGCGAGGAACCGTTGAATCAAAGTCTCAATCGAAAAAACACAGCTTGCCGCTATCAGATACGGAAAACCGGGACTCAGTCGTCTCAAGACGTCAACGTCAAAACCATTGCGGAGAAACCGGACAATCACGAAGCAACCGATTGGTTCAAAGCCGACAAAAGGACCTCGCCCGTCGGAAAAAGTTTACCCGCATCTCCTCCGTCTCCTTCCGATTCATCGCCAGTCGCCGGAGGTGTCATGGCACCTCATCGTCCCGCCAAGGACGCTCAAGAAATGAAGGCCACTATCACCGTAACCGTTCAACAACCGCTGGATTTCGCCGGTCAAGATGAACTCGTCTTCTCAATGGTGGAGGAAGTGACCATCAGTGGGGGTTTGGATCGTGGCAGAACAGGAGGGAACATCATTTGCATCAAAGACACCGCGCAGTCATCGGCGCATCTTCCGGGGCCTGCTGGTTCCAAACCAATCCAAATTATCAGCAACATCGGTAAAGACTCCACAGCAACAAGTCCGACCGATGTTCCCGGGAATACATTTGTTCGTTTCGGAGATACGGCAACTGATACTGAAAAATCCCACAGTCACTCAAGAAGACAGCGAACCCTACCGTCGTTTATAAATCCGATGTTAATGAACCTTGACGAACAGTCAGAAGTTAAAAATCCAAAACACAACGAAATAACTCATTCCGAGCTCAAAGGGAATACAATCAAATTCCCAGAAGTTCATTCCGACGTTTATAAATCAGTGCTCTTGGAGGATACATCCTGTAGCAAAGCCGCCATGGAAAACAAACAACATGCAGAAAAGAACCACCCTCGAGACCGGGAACATGTTTCTTCCGCAAACCCCCCAAAGACCTCATCGGGAGAAGACTTTCCTTGCAGACGTCTCGGGAATTATCGTTGCCTGGAAACGGCCTCTGCGTCCTTAAATACGGGGAGCTTACCTCGAAGCTGGTTGGACGCCAGTCACACGGCAGATGTTTGGAGACACCCAAGGGGGGTGACGTCATCCACCCCGTGCAGCCCCGGGGTAACCCTGGAGAGAAGGCGAGGCCAACAGAGTTCCCCAGTGAACCAGAGCTTATCATATCCGAAATATGATACGGACTTCAAACAGGAAGCAAAGAGACCCCTCAGAAAGGGTGTTGGATCATTGTTTGATTCCCCACATGGGGGCGTGAAACACGATCATATGCAGAGGAAAATGATGTCACCCCTGAACGAGAGCGGAAGTCTTTCCAGTGCAAAAACGGATCAACTCGGCAGCAGGACGATCAAGTCCCTCGGTAGGAACCAATCTGACTTTCCAAGATTAGATCCAGGAAGTAGCAACACCTCTCTAAACTCAAAGGGGAGCTCCAAGAGAAGTTCTGAAGGTGCTTCCAAAGGGGCTCATAAAGGGAAGAGTCCTGGGAATTGTACATTGCCAAGGTCTAGCAAGACCTCCAGAAAGAGTCGACAAACCAACCACGGTCATAATTCTTCTGAAAATGTACCTCAATCCAGACCGAGTCATTCGAAGCTTTCCGCTGTCGGGAAACTAAAGATGGCGTGCCCCAAAGTCCGACGTTTATCCGCCCCCAGCATCAAGAACCTCAGTCTTCCCAACAAAAGTCTGCAAGAGTCCGTAAACCGCAGTTCCAGTCTTTCCCCAGACAGCAGAAGCGTAAGCTTTGAAAGGACTTCCTCCTTCGTTTCCTCGTCTCCTCCACTCTCATTTCACTCCATGAGTAGAACTCCGAGTCAAAGCTCCACGTGTTCATCCACGAAGTCCGCCATCCAGGGATTCACCATAGGTCGCATTTCAGAGCTCCTTAGGGAAAGATCCGACGGCCCCGATTCTGTCGCAGTGGACCAAACGGGCTCGCTTCCGTCTCCGTACAGCCAAGTCACGTCACCTCGAACGCCGCCGCACATGAGCGGACATGCGAGTGATGCCACCAGCGTCCTGAGTGGCGATCTTCCGCCCGCCATGGGTAAAACGTCGCTGTATTTCTCAAACAGAAACAGCACCATGAGCAGCGGCTATGACAGCTTGCTGAGGGACAGCGAAGCCACGGGCAGCGGGGCATCGAACCGAGATTCCACCAGCGACAGGAGTGGTTCTCTTCTTCGAGAGGCCCGTGGCAGCAGATCGTCTCGACGAAGAGGAAACACAGGTATCATGCGACCGTTATCCGATGTAATCGAGGTGTTATGATGCTCTCTAGCAACACAAAATGAAAATAAAATGAAATATAACCACAATATTATAAAATATTATAAAATATAAAAACAATTTTACTTATTAGTTTTATTGTAAACAATGTCCCCACATCATGCCATGTGTGTATTTGCCTTTAGACATAAGTTAATTAGCTAAAATGCTAACATGCTAACGGCTACCTAGCTAGCACCGAGCGAGACAGCCTCAAGTCCCAAAATTGTTAAGGCAGTCCCACACGGTGGTCGTGTGCTTAGTGCGTAGACCTCACAGTTAGGAGACCCGGGTTCAATTCCACCCTCGGCCATCTCTGTGTGGGTTTTCTCTGGGTACTCCGGTTTCCTCCCACATTCCAAAAACATGCTAGGTTAATTAGCAACTCCAAATTGTCCATAGGTATGAATGTGAGCGTGAATGGTTGTTTGTCTATATGTGCCCTGTGATTGGCTGGCCACCAGTCCAGGGTGTACCCCGCCTCTCGCCCGAAGACAGCTGGGATAGGCTCCAGCACACCTGCGACCCTTGTGAGGATAAGCGGTAGAAAATGAATGAATGAATAAATGAATAATATATTGCTGGGCTGCACGGTGATCGAGTGGTTACCGCGCAGGCCTCACAGCTTGGAGACCCGGGTTCAATTCCACACTCGGCCATCTCTGTGTGGAGTTTGCATGTTTTCTCCGGGTACTCCGGTTTCCTCCCACATTCCAAAAACATGCTAGGTTAATTAGCGACTCCAAATTGTCCATAGGTATGAATGTGAGTGTGAATGGTTGTTTGTCTATATCTGCCCTGTGATTGGCTGGCCACCAGTCCAGGGTTTTCCCCGCCTCTCGCCGGAAGACAGCTGGGATAGGCTCCAGCAGATAAGCGGTATAAAATGAATGAATGAATGAATGAATGAACAGGAAGTAAATATTTAGTGATTGCTGAGACTTTTACAAATAAGCTCCGCTTCCTCCTACTCCTTTTCGGACATGTGGAATTGTATAAAAAGCTGAAGATTGTAGTGATTTTTCAATGAATAACAATTCCATGCTGCCATATTGCCATCACATGGTCCCCCCTATCCCGATTTCTTGTATGCTTTTATTTATTGTTTGTTGTCTTTTATCTTGTATTTTATATTGGTGTTCTTATCTTCTGTACAGCGACCTTGGGTGTCCTGAAAGGCGCTTTTAAATAAAATGTATTATTATTATATTATTATTATATTGTGACATGAATTGGAGATGACACGTGTGTAGAATGTCGTCATATCACGGACACTTAGCGGCAGGGAAAGCCTTCCATTGCCAGAAGTCATATCATTAATATATGAACCCCAAGGTTGCACTTAACAGTTGAGTTGCAGAATTAGGTCGCACTTGGTTATGGCATTCAAAACACCAAGAAAGCAGGTTCAAGGATTCAGTGTTATGTTTGTTATAAAATGGAAATACGCGCAGGTTTCAAAAGGATGTTTCTGTTTTTGCAGGCAGTCATCCCCGCTATCCTTCCCAGGACCCACCCCTCTCCACCAGACAATCTTCTAATGCCGTGCAATCTCGCTGGGCGGATCATGGAATCCCAGAGAATTATGATATTAAAGTTTATGAGATCGACAACAGGCAACGCATACAGAGGAAAGCAGGTACTGGGTTTATTCCTAATGTTTCAGATCTTCTATAAAGCAGTTTTCTTTACTTAGGTTATGTACTGACTGACTAATAATAAGAACAAAATACTTACAGGTGGAACAGAAATGAAATGAAGAGGTAAACAAGTACATTCCAGCAGCCTATTAATTTTAATTTTAATTTTAATTTTAATTTTAATTTTAATTTTAATTTTAATTTTAATTTTAATTTTAATTTTAATTTTAATTTTAATTTTAATTTTAATTTTAATTTTAATTTTAATTTTAATTTTAATTTTAATTTTAATTTTAATTTTAATTTTAATTTTAATTTTAATTTACTAAAATAATACTAAATATAGAATACATAAAATAAGTAAAAAATAAACAAAAATGAAATTATTTTTAAATACAATAAATAACATAATTAATAAATAAACTAAATGTTATTAAAATGACAGAATTAAGCATGTACAATATGTCAAAAAACAATACAGAATGATAAGAAATAAAAGAATAAATACATTAAAATAACACAAAAAATATACAAAATAAATGTATTTCTTTGAATGTACAAAATGTCAAAAAAGTAGTACAAAATATAACAAAAACAATAAAAAAATGTAAATCATTACAAAATAATAATGTAATAATAATACCAAAAATACAATAATAATAATAATAATAAGTTACTTAATAGTTTCATGTTTTTTTATTTTTATCTCAATAAAACAATAAAAAAATAAAAATATATATTAAAATATAATAACAAAATTAATAAATAAACAACATTTAATTAAAATTACGGCATTAAGCCTGTACAATATGTCAAAAAACAATACAGAATGATAAGAAATAAAAGAATAAATACATTAAAATAACATGAAAAATATACAAAATTAATTTATTTCTTTGAATGTACAAAATGTCAAAAAAACAGTACTAAATATAACAAAAACAATAAAAATGTAAACATTACAAAATAAAAATAGGAATCATAATAATACAAAAAATACAATAATAATAATAATAATAATAATAATAGTTCCATGTTTTTTATTTTTATCTCACTAAACAATACAAAAAACCAACTAAGAAATATACAGTATGCAGTATTATTGAATTATTATGTAATTAAAACATCAAACAAGCAACAGATTGAAGTCACGTTAAGATATGATATTTCATCCTCTCTTGCATTTGAGAGTTGAAATCCAGTTGAAAACACAATCTGGTGCACTCGGTGATGTCATGTCCCCTAGACGAGCTAGTCGAGAGGTCTGGTCCTCCTGAGACTGCTGGTTGCCTCCACCAGACTCAAGCGGTGCTTGCTTTATGCAATTTTAATGACCACATGGGGGGGGGGAACACATGTTGGGGGGGAACTGGGTCAATGTACTGCCAAGAACAAAGACTAACTCTGATCATGTCACGGCCAAAAGGGTAAAAGATAATCTTGTATATATATAATTTCCTTAAAGATCATTTCCATGTTAGACATAATAATCATTATAATGAGATTAATTTTTCTTTATAGACATTAGATGGCTTCTTGTTTCATTCCCTTGTGGGTTGGGTCTGCCCGACTGTGTATTCAATAGGTGGGGGTGGCACTTCTCAAATGTGTGTGTTGGGGTTGCACTGACCTACTTATTTGGACACAGTTTTTTTTAAGGGTCTTGGTGCCGATGGTTCATTCAGGACCGGCCATTGTTTGATAGTAAAAAACCCCTCCAAGGAAAGTTAGCATCAACCTGTTGAAAATGAATTAACCTCTGTGATGATAATTGATTGTTTCAGGCAAAAATAGACCCAAAAATTGCAACAAAAATACATTTTATAGAGCATAATTATAGTTTTGCTATAATTATTTTGATTGGTCGCCAGCCAATCACAGGGCACATATAGACAAACAACCATTCACACTCACATTGGTTATGGTAATGGTAATGGTGTTTATTTCATTTGAACATGCATCAGATTACAATTGAATGCATCACATAATCAGTTCCCAGTTCCACATGTACAAAAGGAGTAGGAAGAAGCAAAGCTTATTAAATTCTACCCCTCCATCTGGTACTTTTACAATCAGTAACTGTTACATTTGTTCACTTCTTGCTTTCTGAATTTAATTTAATTTAATTTAATTTAATTTAATTTAATTTAATTTAATTTAATTTAATTTAATTTAATTTAATTTAATTTAATTTAATTTAATTTAATTTAATTTAATTTAATTTAATTTAATTTAATTTAATTTAATTTAATTTAATTTAATTTAATTTAATTTAATTTAATTTAATTTAATTTAATTTCACAAAAAATCAGTTCCCAGTTCCACATGTCCAAAAGGAGTAGGAAGAAGCAAAGCTTATTAAATCCTACCCCTCCATCTGGTACTTTTACAATCAGTAACTGTTACATTTGTTCACTTCCTGCTTTCCTAATATAATTTAAATTGTTTTTTGTTAATTTAATTTAATTTAATTTAATTTAATTTAATTTAATTTAATTTAATTTAATTTAATTTAATTTAATTTAATTTAATTTAATTTAATTTAATTTAATTTAATTTAATTTAATTTAATTTAATTTAATTTAATTTACAAAAAACAATTCCGCAAAACATGCCATGTGCAATGTTTAGCTAGTGGAAAATGTTGTCGGAAACGAAATGGAGTTATGAAAACCAACATTTACCTGGACTAGCGTTGCAATATAATGATGATTGTGTCACCAGGGGGTCGCATGCTTCAGCGTCAAGCTGCAGTTTTGGGAGGTCAGACAGGAGACGATCACAGACAACTTGAGCAGAGACGAAGCCAAACAGGAGTACATCGTGTGGAATCCAGACTGTGAGTGATGTCATTTTTACTCAGGGATACAATTCTCTTCGAAAACATGCATGTTTAGCACTAATTTAGCAAGAGAACATGCAAACTCCACAAAGGGTGGAATTGAACTCGGGTCTCCTAGCTGTGAGGCCTGCTGCTAACCACTCATACTAGGATTATTAATGCAATATTTTTGTGGTTAGAGTATGGAAACCCTGCTTAGGACCTTCTACTAATTACAGGTTTTAACATTATTAGAGCCCTCCACACGTGAAATAACACCCCTATAGTCACATTTGCTGTGAGGCCTGCGCACTAACCACTCGACACGTGGTTTCGTGGTTGAATATTATCCGTCAAGAAATTACATATTGTCATATTGACCTTCTAAATACAGTGTTTTAACATTATTAGAGCCCTCCACACATGAAATAACACCCCTATAGTCTCATTTACTGTGTGGCCTGCGTGCTGCTTGTGATATTAACATGTGGAAATCTTGTATAAAACAAGATGTGATTGTGTAAAAACACACAAATGCACAGGGAAAACATGCAAACTCCACAAAGGGTGGAATTGAACTCGGGTCTCCTAGCTGCGAGGCCTGCGCACTAACCACTCGACCACGTAGTTTTGTGGTTGAATATTATCCGTCAAGAAATTACATATTGTCATATTGACCTTCTAAATACAGTGTTTTAACATTATTAGAGCCCTCCACACGTGAAATAACACCCCTATAGTCACATTTACTGTTTGGACTGCGCGCTGCTTGTGATATTAAAATGTGTAAATCTTGTATAAAACAAGATCTGATTTTGTAGAACCCACAAATGCACAGGGAGAACATGCAAACTCCACAAAGGGTGGAATTGAACTCGGGTCTATTAGCTGTGAGGCCTGCGCACTAACCACTCGATCACATGGTTTCGTGGTTGAATATTATCAGTGAAGAAATTACATATTGTCATATTGACCTTCTAAATACAGTTTTTAACATTATTAGAGCCCTCCAGATGTGAAATAACACCCCTATAGTCACTTTTACACTCCTATTATTTAGTGTTAGTATACAAAATAAGAGATCAGTGTAACATTAGACCTGCGTGCTAACTATTTATGAATATTATTATTCTCCTAAAAGAGCAGTTTCTTCCTTCTCGACACTCACATAGCATAATCCAAGCTGTGGAAGAAGCACAATAAATAAGGTCATCACTTCCTGAGTTATCCCCGCCCCCAATGCAGACATGGCAGCCATTTATATGTCATATTGTCATATCAGACACCCAAGGTCTCATCCTGTTTATCTTCCATCGGTACTCTGTCATCGCTGGCCTGCAGGCGACCTTTGCCGGACTTTCAAGGTGGACTCTCTGGCGCTCCCGGAGGTCCTTGAGAAACCGGAGAACTGCAGCGACGCTATTTGATGGGACTCACAATCAATCACCCAATCACGGAATAGTTCAAGCAGGTACACACATCACATGTCACTTCATTAAAAACACCTTTTACATCACATCAGCACCAGTTTTAGCTTCCTTTTCGGACATTTTGAGCTGTACGTTCAAGACTTAAGAGACGCATTGGGAACTTGATTGACGGGTCTTGACGGTGGCTGCTGTATATAGGTGTCAAATATAATATATGTATATAAATGTGACATGGTAGTAGACTCGGACCTTGTGGAATTTGATGTATTTGATTTATGTTTTTAATGTTTTAACAGTAAATGTAAAACGACTCATTTAGGGATGCTTTGATCATTTTGGTCATTTTGTCCGATGAGTTAAATTCTTTTTTGGTTTTTTTTTTTGCATTGTGACTGTCATGCACATACGGGTGAATGTTGGCCACCGTTGACGATTACTGGTAAACATTTCACTCTATGAAGTATTCGTTGTTTTTAACGTGCTACCTGCGTGAGATAGTTTTTGTATCATATGTTGGCATTTATCGGCACATGTCCTTCATGGGATTTTTCACAGAAAAACCGGTGACCGATCGCAGAATCCCTGGACTGAATCATACATGTTTCTGTGTACGTTTGCCTACATGTCTGGTAAAAAAAATGTATTCATTTAGTTTTTTATAGCATTTGCATCCTATTCAAATGAATCACATGTCAACACCCCTTCTTATTTATTTATTTATTCATTTATTTGTTTTGCTTTAAAATTTCTAACATTTTATAAATAATTTGAAAATCGAATTGTATTTATTTTTTTTATTGTTGTTTTTTAAATGATTTTTTATAATAATAATAATATTATTATTATTGTTGTTATTTTTTAATTGTTATTTTTATATATTTTTATTTTTTATATTAATAATTATAATATATAAAATATATATTATTATATAATATTATTATCATTATATATAATACTATATAATAATAATAATGATTATACTATTATTATTATTATTATTATTCCATAATATTATTATCATTATTATTATATATAATTCATTCATTCATTCATTTTCTACCGCTTTTTCCTCACGAGGGTCGCGGGGGGTGCTGGAGCCTATCCCAGCTGTCTTCGGGCGAGAGGCGGGGTACACCCTGGACTGGTCGCCAGCCAATCACAGGGCACATATAGACAAACAACCATTCACACTCGCATTCATACCTATGGACAATCTGGAGTGGCCAATTAACCTAGCATGTTTTTGGAATGTGGGAGGAAACCGGAGTACCCGGAGAAAACCCACGCATGCATGGGGAGAACATGCAAACTCCACACAGAGATGGCCGAGGGTGGGGACCGAACCCTGGGCCCCGTTTCACGAAGCAGGTTTAGTGAAAACTCGGAGTATGTTAACCCTGAAATGAGGGAAACTCTGAGTTTTCCGTTTCAAAAAGGGAGGTAAGTCAAACCAGAGACAGAGGAGTAACTCCAGCCTGTTTCACAGAGAGAGGTAACTTAACCTCGGTGTCAGTTACTATGGCAACAGACTCTGTGAACATAACCTGGTCGGGACCAGGTTTTCTTCAATGAACCTCGAGTTTCTTTCTGTCTCCGGTGTGATTCATTCATTGTCGCGCGTGTTTAAAGCCAGTTTGGTCGTTTTTCATAATCACCATCACCAACAGCAGTAAAATAAACAGAAAGACAAAAAAAAATTTATTTGGTCTTCTTTATTTCCTACAAATAAGAAAAAAAAATGGTTTCTTACTTTTTAATTGTTACAATCATCAACACAATTCACCTATGACCATGCACCCACCTCTAACTTGTGTTTTAATAATTCAATTTCCAGATCCGTTTTAGTTATCTGGCGGTCCAGCAGCACCATTTCTTTTTCTGTTTTTTGTACTGTTTTTAATAAATGCACTTTGTAGATTTCTTTTAGTGGTAGCTGAGAACACATAAGGATGACATTATACAGTTGCACATGAATTCCACTGAATTAACCTCTGGAATTTACTGAATATGTATCTCACTGTGTCAATCTGTGCTGTGGAGGTTGAGGGACCCTCTTCCTGCTGCCCAGCCATGCTCTGCTAAAATGGATAAGAATCCGTTAATACTTCAGTGTAGGCTAAAAGTCACTATAATCCACAAAAGCATGTAAACACATGTGAATGGAGAGGAAATCAGTAACATCAAGATTTTACATCTGTAGGCCTCTCAGGCTCCCTCTCAGACACCACAGAGAAGGCAGCAGACATTGTGGTCCCATCATCTTCATCATCCTGTTTAGAGTGTTGTGTTTCACTATGCTATACTTTAAATATGGCATAATCTCTGGACTATTGGCTACTTACAGTTAAAGTGGCACATGGATCCACTAGACCAAGTACGCCTTCAGAATCTGTTGAGACAAAAGAAAAACACATGAAAGGGAAATTAACATTGAACTATAGGCCCAAAAGAAGTTTGAGACCTAGGCCTATTGCATCTTATCAAGGCTGGTGGCTCCTGTGTAATCATGTCCGAGGATGAGGTTCCTCCAGGGATCCCCTCTGCGACTGGCCTCCCGACAGTCTGACTCATGGCCAGCTCCTCTGCCTCGGTCAGACGTGGTGGGGGTGGTCCTCCGCCAGTTTTGCGGGCAGATGCCCGCTTTCTGTTGGCTGAGTAGAAGTTAGATGTTGCTTTTCATATGTCTGATTTAACTGTATACAGGCGAGGACATTTATGTGTGTGAAAACAATATTATGTTGGAGATAATGCACACTGAAACAGCCGCTGAATGATATTTAGTGGTAAACATGATTAAAAAGAGGCACCCTGACTGTTATGCTGAGGGCTTACCTGTTTGAACAATATTTTTATATTTCATCTTCAGCTGCTTCCACGTTCTTTTTTCGCCGGTGGGATTACATCTAAGTGACATAAATTGTAGCTGTAACACTATTCTACTTGTTTGCATCTGTAGCCTAATATTATTGTGATTACATGAATGTATATAATAAATTTAAACTTACGCATTGACTCGAGCAGTAATCTTCTCCCACGCCGACTCGCGTTCTTTCGCTGCTGCAGCCGTGTTGCTTTTCTTTTTAAAAACGCTTTCAATGTTGCTTTTCTTTTTAAAAACGCTTTCAAATTCGCCGTATGACCGCATTAATATATCCAGTTCCAGAGGACTGAAATATGACGATCTTTTCTTCTCACTCGTTGCCATGGTGAATCGAGGGAACGGGGCTCCATTGATCAGGGCTTTTTAAAGTCGTGGTGCACGCGCTTAACTCAGAGTGAACAAACTCTGTGTTGATTGAACCAATTGAAATCACCTGTTCTGAAACCCATAAGTCAGAGTTTCCTGTCTCAGAGTAGATCAACTCAGAGTTCAGGGTTAGACTCCAGAGTTGGTTGAACCTGCTTCTTGAAACGGGGCCCTGGTCTCCTAGCTGTGAGGTCTGCGCACTAACCACCAGACCGCCGTGCCGCCTATTATATATAATATTATATATAATAATAATAATGATAATCACAATAATAATGATAATGAATACATTTCCAGTGTTTTTTCCATAATAATAATCATAACAATAATAATATAATCATGATTATCATTATCATTATTATTATTATTATTATTATTATTATTATTATTATTATTATTATTATTATTATTATTATTATTATTATTATTATTATTATTATTCCATAATATTATTATCATTATTATTATAATAATATAATATTATAATAATTATAATAATGATGATAATCACAATAATAATGATAATGATAATGATAATAATAATAATAATAATAATAATAATAATAATAATAATAATAATAATAATAATAATAATAATAATAATAATATAATAATAATAATAATAATAATAATAATAATCATGATTATATTATTATTGTTATGATTATTATTATGGAAAAAACACTGGAAATTTATTCATTATCATCATTAATAATGATAATAATAATGATGATGATGATGATTATTATCATCATCATCATCATCATCATTCATTATCATTATTAATAATCATATTAATAATGATGATGATGATTATGATCATCATTATCATTATTAATAATGATTATTAATAATAATGATAATCATTATCATTATTAATATGATTATTAATAATGATAATGAATGATGATTATGATGATGATGATTATAATAATAATCATCATTATTATTATCATTATTAAAAATGATAATGAATACATTTCCAGTGTTTTTTTCCATAATAATAATAATAATAATAATAATAATAATAATAATAATAATAATAATAATAATCATAATAATAATAATCATAACACTAATAATATAATCATGATTATCATTATATTATTATTATGATTATCATTATTATTATTATTATTATGCTTTTGTTGTCTAATTTGTTTTAATATTTCTTTTAATGGAACCCAATGAAGAGGAAATGTTGCCATATAGAATTTTGTATCCACATGATGGTGCTGAACAATATGCCAAAAACATTTCTTGAAATAAAGTCTTTTGAAACTAATGTCAAAAGTAGTGCAATGCTACAAATGTATGAAGCTAATAACTGCTTGGGCCACCCTTAGCAGCAACAACCGCAATCAAGCGTTTGTGATAACTTGCAATGAGTCTCTTCCAGCTCTCATCTTTGCAGATTTGTTGTCATTCGGCCACATTGGATGATTTCATGAATTTTGACCTTTTAAAAACACAATAACTTCATCAGCGTATAACAATAACTTCATACTCAAGCCAAAAACAGCAAGCCAATTGTAAATTGTGACTAATTACAGTAGGGACAACACACACACTTCCTTTGCTGACTTTGCCCTTCCTCTCTTTCTGCTCTACTTCCTTTAGTGGTTAAGCCTTACTTTCACTTTCACACACTCAGCAGTGCATGTCGTATCATGGAAAGACATAAGTAACACACAATAAAACTATTTATTCACGTTGCAATGGTAGAAAGATGTATATATATGTATACTTTGTTGTTCATTAAGCTTTTTGGTGTGTGTTTTTTGCCCCCCAAACACACCAAAAATATGTTTTGCACCTTAAGAAGAAAACTAGTGACTTTTTGAAGATAATAATAATTCTTTTGGTGAGGTAGCAGTTTAATAATTAATCACAACATGAATAAATTGCACACACTATATGCACTATATGATGCAGTGTACAATCACAGCCAAACTATAAGCTAAAGTCCATAGAATTTGGAATAATAATAATAATAATAAAAACTTGTAAAAAAATTATTAAATTGCATGAATTTAGAAGCAAAAGGTCCCACACAATTTTAAATATTTATTGTATTAAATGATTAGTAAATTATACAACAAAAACATAAAAATTATGATTATTACTACAACATGAATAAATTGCACACACTATATGATGCACTGTACAATCACAAAGTCCATAGAATTTGGAATAATGATAATAATAATAAAAACTTAAAAAATGAGGCAATTAATTTAGAAGCAAAAGGTCCCACACAGTTTTAAATATTTATTGTATTAAATGATTATTAAATTATACAACAAAAACAAAAATTATTATTATTACTAGTAATAATAATACTTTTAATAATAATAATAATAATAATAAAAACTTTAAAAATGAGGCAATTAATTTAGAAGCAAAGTTTTAACACAGTTAAAAACACAGTTTTAAATATTTATTGTATTAAATGATTATTAAATTATACAACAAAAACAAAATAATAATAATAATAATAATAATAATAATAATAATAATAATAATAATAATAATAATAATAATAATAATAATTTTGATAACATTTTGCATAACATTCTGCCATTATTAATAAAATGTTAGAAAATTAAAAGCAACAAATTGCAAACACCAATGCAAACTTCAACTACAACAAAAATCTGAATATGAAATATTCTCAATATATTATCATTTCAATATGGCGCTAAATCTACCTCATGTATTCTTGATTACACAACAGTAAGAACAAAAGTAAAAGCAAATATACATGTACATGTAAGATGCTTGTTCCTGGTAATCCAATGCACACTAAACCAGATGAAGTCATCATATGACTTGTTCACGCTTACGTAACCCTTGACACATAACAGGAAAATAACATGTGTTCCCTTTTCTGCCACAAGGTGGCAGCCTCGGCCACACGTGTTGCGGATTATGAGCTGCAGTACAATACTTCAGGGTGGAAAAAGATGAGTAGGGATGGGCGATATTGTACATTTTGGTGTCAATACAGGTACTTTTTCACCATTTACATTTTATTTAATTTGTTGATAATTGTTATAATCAGAATAAAACAAGTTGACAAAAAATGATAAATGGGCAAATATTTAAATTCTACAATATAACACAGCGTAACAATATATATATTTTTAAATAATGAAATTTTATTACATACAACTTTGTATGTGTCAAATAAATATTAAAAAAATAAGTATGGTATTGATTCGGTTAATATTTGGATGGATTCTCCCAGTATTCAGTAATGAGTGGCAGCTGGAAAGTCCCCGGATTGAAGGGTAAACACGAGGAGCGTATGACGTCACACATGAAGCTGATGTTCACCTGCATCCAGCAGCTGGTCGACGGCGGGAAGGGAAGGACAAGACGCACCCGACGAGAGCTGTCTTTTCCGGGCGGCCATGTCTCCGCACACCGCTTGAATTGATCCAGCGGTGAGTAGGTGACATATATATCATGTACGTATCGTCATATATGTTACGAAGTTACATAAGATACCATGTATAAGGTTTGTCACGCGATACGGGAACGGTAGACACAGGAAGGAGGCATTTAAAGACGTAAATTGTTACACTTACAGTTCGCTACTAAACAACAAGAAAATACGTTAACCGTTTTGGTAGCTTTACAGTAGCTGCCATGTTTACTGTGCACGAGGGAGGCACGAGCATGGTGGTGGTAGACGACTACTATGTAGCCCCCCCCACACACATTCGTCCAATTGTTTATATGATTTTTTCCAAGTATATTACATGTACTGTACATAGTGTATATAATACACATAGTACCTGTACATAGTGTATATAATATACATAGTACTGTCAGGGTGTTGACACAGGCAATAATCCATATATTATACAATTATTTACAAAGGAATTATAATTTAAAATTTACGAATGTATAATAATAATAAATAATAAAAATAAATAATAACAAATAAAATAATACATATTTTAATAAATTTAAATAAATAATTTATCATTGTATTAAAAAATAAAAATGTAGAAATTATTTTGTTTACAACAAAAGACAAATATATAATACAATTTTATTTATTTATTCATTCATGTCAATGCTACTAGTGTCACAACCACTCAAGTTGTACAGGGGCGTCAAACGGTAGATGGCTATGTGGAGATGTTGCAGGGGGCATTCCTCCTGACTGAAGGCCCTCGTCCGGCCACACAGTCAGGAAATCTGGAGGATTTGGGTTTGAATCTCTGTTGGGCATCTTTGGTACCCCGAATATCCCATATTCCAATATTTCATTTATGCTTCATTTTTACTAAGCTGTAGTCAACCTCGAAACAGCTGTGATTTATTAACAGTAATATGTGCACACCAGAATAATAGCACTGTAAAAGAACAATAACAATATTATTTGTGTTCTGCGTCCTGTTGGTGTATTAGAGCGATCCATTTGTTCTCTGTTGTATGTTGAATTTTCTGTTCAGCGCATTACTTTGCAGTGGCTATTGTCTCAACAATGTAACATTACTGGCACCTAGTGACCAGAGTAGAATTACACATATCATCACAATGTCTTTGAACGCATCTTTTTATTCCTTATATTTGTATTTTTGTTTATTTTGACATTTCCGTGCTTGAAAATACTTAATTTAGACATAAATACATACAATTTGCTTAAATATGTAATTTCTCGACAGATAATATTCAACCACGAAACCACATGTCGAGTGGTTAGCGTGAAGGCCTTGCAGCTAGGAGACCCGAGTTTGATTCCACCCTCGGCCATCTCTTGTGTGGAGTTTGCATGTTCTCCCTTGTGCATGCGTGGGTTTTCTCCGGGTACTCCGGTTTCCTCCCACATTCCAAAAACATGCTAGGTTAATTAGCGACTCCAAATTGTCCATAGGTATGAATGTGAGTGTGAATGGTTGTTTGTCTATATGTGCCCTGTGATTGGCCGGCCACCAGTCCAGGGTGTACCCCGCCTCTCGCCCGAAGACAGCTGGGATAGGCTCCAGCACCCCCTGCGGCCCTTGTGAAGCTAAGTGGTAAAAAATGAATGAATAAATGAATGAATTTTAGAGCCCTCTAGACATGAAGTAACACCCCTATAGTGAACTTTATACTCATATTAGTAGACATAATAAGAGAAAATAAGATGTTTTTACGCTGCATGGCGGACGAGTGATTAGCGCAAGGGCCTCACAGCTAGGAGACCAGAGTTCGATTCCACCCTCGGCCATCTCTGTGTGGAGTTTGCATGTTCTCCCCGTGCATGCGTGGGTTTTCTCCGGGTACTCCGGTTTCCTCCCACATTCCAAAAACATGCTAGGTTAATTAGCGACTCCAAATTGTCCATAGGTATGAATGTGAGTGTGAATGGTTGTTTGTCTATATGTGCCCTGTGATTGGCTGGCGACCAGTCCAGGGTGTACCCCGCCGAATGAATGAATGAATATCTTATTATATATGTAATCAGAAGGGTATAGCATAGGCAAATTGTTTACCTAGTTTTTTTATTCTACGTATGAATCATTCCTTGCTCCGAGCGTTCATCGCTTCCCCGGCTTTCTGTAACATTCCACGTTGCAGAACTCACAGCCTTTCCATGTCTATGAAATGTTCTTTCCAGTCTTCTGACCACGCAGACTTCATGAGGCATAAATGTATTTATCTTCACCGTGTCAGCTACGACCTATCCGTTCTCCGCTAATGCTAAGAGACAGGACGCCATGACGCTGGCGTTGACAAGCTTTTAGTGTAGAAAATGGTGTAGGAGCCCTTGTGATTTACTTCCCTCTGGGGAGACCCTGACAGATGGGATGCGGGTGATTAGCTGGGCTGTGTAAAAAAAAACAAAAAAAAAAAACAGGGAGCTTTAATGCAAAAATAAATGGTCTTCTGGTTTGTTTGTTTAGAGGTTAAAATGACTCCTTGCCGGTTAGCCGTTTGTCATTTGTTTAATGCAGGGGTGGGCAAACTACGGTCTGGGGGCCACATCCGGCCTGCCAAATGTTTGAATAGGGACCATCCGTTCTGGTATCATGGCTTGAGCCAACATTTTCATGGTTTAGCTGTTTTATCAATTTCGTTATTTGATTATGGGCTGTTGTTTATAAAATGCTCCTGAAAAAGTAATAAAATAATAAAAAAATCTTAAAAAATAAAAAAAATCTTAAAAAATGAATAACAAATAATATAAAATAATAATAACAAATAATTCATTCATTCATGTTCTACCGCTTTTCCTCACAAGGGTCGCGGGGATAACAAATAATATAAAATAATAATAACAAATAATATAAAATAATAATAACAAATAATATAAAATAATAATAACAAATAATATAAAATAATAATAACAAATAATATAAAATAAAAATAACAAATAATATAAAATAATAATAACAAATAATATAAAATAATTATAACAAATAATATAAAATAATAATAACAAATAATATAAAATCATAATAACATATAATATAAAATAAAAATAACAAATAATATAAAATAACAATAACAAATAATATAAAATAACAATAACAAATAATATAAAATAAAATAAATTTATTATTATTATTATAAATTTATAACGCACTTTACATCAAATAAATGATCTCAAGTGCACATATAGCAGATTGCATGACACTTTTTACAGATACAACAATTCCAGGTGGACTCTTAGGTGTAAAATAGTCTGGCCCCCGTCAATTTTGTTACATCAATGCGGCCCGCCAGTCAAAAAGTTTGCCCCACCCCTTGTTTAATGTATCAAAATATACAGTAAATAGTCCCTTGTTTTTAGATTCATTGGTTTAAACATGTAAACGCACATATATTAGGGACATTTATCTTCTTTAGCTAACCCTTACTTTAAAGGATTAACCCTAGATTTATGTAAAACGCTCATACTCCGGAGAATAAGAAGACATAGCAGAAGGGATCAGCATTGTAAATGACTTTCAGTAATGTGTGATTCGATACGGAAATGGCGATACTTCAGATACCGGCTCTGTGTGCTCTTCTTAAATCAAAAATATTGATACTTTCTATACTTCAGTCATTTGAGGTAATGCTTGTCTGTGAGATTAAAAAAAAACAAGAAAAAGTATTTGTATTTGTAAACAGCTTTTGATGTTTTTTTTAATGTCACATTTTGACATGCTCATGAGCAAAATACAATATGTAAATTTGGCATCATATAGACCCCCCAGAGCCCAGAGGGAGGCTGATGTCATTGCAGCGCCCCAATGAATGTGTTACTCAGACACAATGTTTTATGAAATTTCTTTTCATTTCATTTTTTCATGAATTTATGGTACTGTATGTTTATGTTTATGTTTATGTTTGTGTTTATGGTACTTTATGTTATGTAGTTGAGAAAGCTACAGTGCATGGGAATCAGATGTCCTTACAATCCAGGTCAAAGTAAAAAAAATGATTCATGAATAGCATAGAGCGTGCGGTCTATCTTAGTAAATTTTATTTCCAGGAGGCATTAAAGAAGGGAACACTCTTCCACGCTCCAATGAGCAGCCATAAACGCAAAACAGCTCATTTGGTACATATCCTTATGCAAAGATGCAATACTCGCTTTCTCTTTTCATGTATTCTTTCTCTTTAAAAACGTTGTGTACTTGCCAAAAACAACGACCTGTTGTTAAAATTAATGCATCTTCAATTTTTTTTTTCCGACAGCTGGTCGGGAACAATTAAAGGAAGCTACTCTCTACCGCTACCTCCGAGCTCCGAGATCTCACCCTTCTTGACCACGAAGCATTACATCACAAGCTTTGTTAGAAGTTGACCTGCAGAGACCTGGTTCTGTTTTTTTTTTCCACTGAGGCGACATATGAGAAAAAAAGTCATCGGAGGTACGACATTTCCATGAAAGAAAAGTTCTCCAAGGTGACGGAGGTGATGGGGAACAAGAACACCAGCCCGCCTAAAGGTCCTGATACTGGGTCTGGACAGATGGAGGATGATGATGACATCAGCAGTGTCACAGGTAAACAGTTTTGTCCACCATGTAGGTCGATGTTGACTTAAGTGAGCACTTAAGACTTAAGACCAGACTTGATGAGTTGGATTGACATACAGCACAAAGTTTTTTTTAATTTGTCACACTTTTTCACTGTTTCAGATAATAAAAAAAAAAAGAAAATATTCGTCAATGACGACACAAATTCAATTCATTTCGATAAAAGAAAAAAATCATTTTGAAATGCATGTTGGCAATATGAAAAAAGACCCCCATTGATTGGGGTTCCGATTGGGGAGAACATGCAAACCCCACGCTGAGGATGGAATTGAACTCGGGTCTCCTAGCTGTGAGGCATGCGTGTTAACCGCTCTTCCGCCATGCAGCCCAATACCTTATCAATGAATACAATATTTCGAGAGTTAGAGCCTAGAAAACCAATTCATGACCTTCTAAATAAACATTATCAGAGCCCTCTAGTAATGAAATAACACCCCTATAGTCACATTTACATTCAGATTACAGATTAAAAATGTTACTCATGTGGCATCCCTAGTTAATACTACATACACAATATTTAATATTTAATATTTATTTCATTAAAGAGTGAAAAGTGCTCCAACAGTTAAAATGCATCTTTACATAGTTGCAAGTAGTGATTAATCACGATTAATTAATTTAAAAACCATGATTATTCAGATTAAAAATGTTACTCATGTGGCATCCCTAGTTAATGCTACATGCACAATATTTAATATTTATTTCATTAAAGAGTGAAAAGT
The DNA here is from genome assembly GCF_030265055.1 of Doryrhamphus excisus. NCBI lineage: Eukaryota > Metazoa > Chordata > Actinopteri > Syngnathiformes > Syngnathidae > Doryrhamphus > Doryrhamphus excisus. Next base: position 30,036,815 of record NC_080466.1, read on the forward strand.
GCTCCAACAGTTAAAATGCATCTGTTCATAGTTGCAAATAGTGATTAATCATGATTAATTAATCTGAAAACCGTGATTCTTCAGATTAGAAATGTTAATTGTGTAATTTCATTAAAGAGTGAAAAGTGCTCCAACAGTTAAAATGCATCTTTTCATAGTTGCAAATAGTGATTAATCATGATTAATTAATTTGAAAACTGTGATTATTCAGATTTAAAATGTTACTCATGTGGCATCCCAAGTTAATACTACATGCACCATATTTAATATTTATTTCATTAAAGAGTGAAAAGTGCTCCAACAGTTAAAATGCATCTTTTCATAGTTGCAAATAGTGATTAATCACGTTGAATTAATTTGAATACCATGATTATTCAGATTAAAAATGTTACTTGTGTAATTTCATTAAAGAGTGAAAAGTGCTCCAACAGTTAAAATGCATCTTTTCATAGTTGCAAATAGTGATTAATCACGATTAATTAATTTGAATACCATGATTATTCAGATTAAAAATGTTACTTGTGTAATTTCATGAAGCGCTCCAACAGTTACAATGCATCTTTTCATAGTTGCAAATAGTGATTAATCACGATGAATTAATTTGAATACCATGATTATTCAGGTTAAAAATGTTACTTGTGTAATTTCATGAAAGAGTGAAAAGTGCTCCAACAGTTAACGTTCATCATTGTGACTCATCCTTTAATATGAGTGCATGGTGTCTTTGTGACACTTCCCATGAGAGGCATGTTTATGCCAACACTGGTTCATCATGCATAACACTGTACTGTACTGTACTATGATCCCCGCATCATCACCAGGCCTATTTTTCCTGGATTTGATGTGGCTTCTTCAGTGTGGAGCATGCAAGGCTTGACGTAATGAATAAGGACATGAGAAACAGCAGGTGAGTCTCATTGTTGCTCGTTTGTTTTTCTGGTATGTTTCCAGGAAGTGTCTCCAGATATGGAGCGTCAAGCCTCAGCCCAGAGCTGCTGGCCTCCCTGCAGTCCCTCGGAGAAAACACTGACTACACACTACTGCCACACTCGCTGCACCAGGTGGGTGTGTTTGTGTTGGAAAGATGGCCCTTCTTTTTTCTCCCAAATCCTTGGGGAGTGTGTGCTTTTATTAAGAGAGACCAAACAAGCTTCATGTCACAGTGTATGTGTCCACTACGAATAAAAGGGTAGAAAGTTTAGAATAAGTAAATTCGAGAGGCGACTGTTATGTCCCTGCAGTGATACAAAGCCTGCCCACACAGAATTCCATGCACATGCACCGAGACAGTATGATCAAGCGTTCGCTCCTTGCAGGTTCTTCAAGGAAAACTGTACTTCTTATGATTTATTAATTCATATATTCATTAAAGTTATTGCTCTCTCCAAGCAATTAATGACAGTGGCTGCCTTCCACAATATAAATAATCAAAATGACTTAATCAATCAGACTGGAAATAGTCCACAGAGTCATGAAAATTGCGGTGACATGGCAGGAAGTAGTGACGGGACACATAAAAACGATGTCATCGTATTGCTAGGCAGACTAAGTGGTCTATTTATTTGTGGTTCTGATGTTAGCATGCTGCATGATTTAGTTCAACTTCTACATTTCAAATTTTTTTTATTTCATTTAATTTAGTTTTGTTTAGTTTAGTTTTTTTTGTTTAGTTTAGGTTTTTTAGTTTAGTTTAGTTTAGTTTTGGTTTGTTTTGGTTTTCTATAGTTTACTTTAGTTAGTTTTAGTTTAATTTGGTTTTCTTTAGTTTACTTTAGTTAGTTTTAGTTTAATTTGGTTTTCTTTAGTTTACTTTAGTTAGTTTAGTTTAGTTTAGTTTTGGTTTGTTTTGGTTTTCTTTAGTTTACTTTAGTTAGTTTTAGTTTAATTTGTTTTTCTTTAGTTTACTTTAGTTAGTTTTAGTTTAGTTCGGTTTAGTTTAGTTTAGTTTTATTTAGTTTAGTTTAGTTTTTTAGTTTAGTTTTTTTAGTTTAGTTAAGTTTAGTTTAGTTTGGTTTGGTTTTCTTTAGTTTACTTTAGTTAGTTTTAGTTTAATCTGGTTTTCTTTAGTTTAGTTTAGTTTATTTTTTTTGTTTTTTTTGTTTAGTTTTTTTTGTTTTGTTTTGTTTTGGTTTTCTTTAGTTTACTTTAGTTAGTTTTAGTATAATTTGGTTATCTTTAGTTTACTTTAGTTAGTTTTAGTTTAGTTTGGTTTAGTTTTATTTTGTTTAGTTTTGTTTTATTTAGTTTTATTTTCAATTAAAAATGCATGTTAGCAATGTAAAAAAGACCCCCATCGATTGGAGTTCAGATGTGCGGTCCCCGGCCACGCACCAAATCCCAGAACTGTCATCTACTAAGCTTTATAAAACTCTTACAGGATTAAGTTGCATAACATTAAAGATGCCTCAGCAGATGTCGGTTAACGGTTGCATGGCTAATGGCAACACGAGCAGTGGTTATCACGTATGCAATTACTGGACTCAGAGGCGATCTCTTTGTTTACGTGTCTTTTCCCTCCCTTCATGTTCACATGGATGTGTTAATTACAAGTGTGATAAATATAGCTTGTCTCCGTGTGTGTGTGTCGCCGAAAAGGCTCCCACTTTGCTTTTTTTTTTTGCTAGACCGTAATTTTCCTCGAAACACAGATTCATTGACAGCAAGATTATTGAATGACAGATGTTCATAGGTTCATTCCAGTACTTCTTATGTCATACCTCATTGCTATTACTGAAGTCCTTATGAGGTTAAAAGTGTTTAATCATGATTAATTAATCTGAAAACCGTGATTATTCAGATTAAAAATGTTACTCATGTGGCATCCCTAGTTAATACTACATGCACAATATTTAATATTTATTTAATTAAAGAGTGAAAAGTGCTCCAACAGTAAAAATGCATCTTTTCATAGTTGCAAATAGTGATTAATCATGATTGATTAATTTGAAAACCATGATTATTCAGATTAAAAATGTTACTTGTGTAATTTCATTAAAGAGTGAAAAGTGCTCCAACAGTTAAAATGCATCTTTTCATAGTTGCAAATAGTGATTAATCATGATTAATTAATTTGAAAACCATGATTATTCAGGTTAAAAATGTCACTTGTGTAATTTCATGAAAGAGTGAAAAGTGCTCCAACAGTTAAAATGCATCTTTTCATAGTTGCAAATAGTGATTAATCACGATTGATTAATTTGAAAACCATGATTATTCAGATTAAAAATGTTACTTGTGTAATTTTATTAAAGAGTGAAAAGTGCTCCAACAGTTAAAATGCATCTTTTCATAGTTGCAAATAGTGATTAATCATGATTAATTAATTTGAAAACCATGATTATTCAGGTTAAAAATGTTACTTGTGTAATTTCATGAAAGAGTGAAAAGTGCTCCAACAGTTAAAATGCATCTTTTCATAGTTGCAAATAGTGATTAATCACGATTCATTAATTTGAATATATATTATTCAAATTAATATTAATATATATATAAGTCTCAGTGTGTACCCCCTGCCAGCTTCTTAACGGGGGGGGGGCATGTTTTATCAATCTTGCTTAGATGGTGCTTGTCAGTCGACTTAAAGGCAAAGTATGCGAGATATTTGAATCAGCCACTTTAAAGTAGTAGCATGTGACTTGATGTCTGACGGACAGGTGGACTGCCCCCCCACCCCACCGTGTGACCTTTTTATGGAAAGCAGTTACTTTTCAGACGAAATCATTACTCACGGCTGAGCAGCTTATTTTCACTTTTTGTTCTTCTGTGCTCAGTCATGAAGGTCGAAGTTTTGTTCGTTGTCTTAGTGGGTTACAGTTTCACACCATCCAAACTCTCTTTAAAAATGTTTTCTTTTTCCAGATTGCCGAAGCCTGTTCACGCCAAGAAGACTGTATCCTTTTAGGAGGACATTGCAATACTGTATGCAGCTATAAAATATATACATGCAGTAATACTGTAGTTGAGTTTTTTGCATGTAGTTGTTATGGACAACATAGGAGAGAGGAATACTGTCTACTGAGTAGTCCAAACAGTACCCGCTGCTCGTTGAGAAGAGCAACAGGCACCAGTAAACTATTTTCAGATGCTTGTTGGAAGGATATCCAAAACCAAAAAGTAAGATGTATGTGAACTTTAGACATTATTCGTTATTGCAGTATTTTGCAAGTAGACCAGGTGCATACGAAGTTTTAAGTTCTTTAACCCGCTGATGTTACCAGATCAGTTGGCCATCCAGCTTCTCCAGCTAGAGAAGCTCTACCATGAACGTGTGCTCTACAATCTCACTGTCCTGCAGGAGAACTGGGGTAGGACACGCTCCGGTTTCTCAATACCATCGTTGTTAATAAAGCACTTCAGCGCTAACCTCATTGCTACGTTCTCCACGACTTCCTGTCTTAGGAACACAGCAACACACACAAGCACAAGTCTTATTTTCCCTTATTATGTCTACGATATTGAGTAATTTGAACGTAAAGGTGACTATAGGGGTGTTATTTCATGACTAGAGGGCTCTAATAATGTTTATTAAATAGTGTATTGAGAAGGTCATAAATTGGTTTTCTAGGCTCTAACTCTCGAAATATTGTATTCATTGATAAGGTATTGGGCTGCATGGCGGAAGAGTGGTTAACGCGCATGCCTCACAGCTAGGAGACACTAGAGACAATAAAACCGATAATAAACTATAGCTAAGTAAAAGACAATAGTTATAAAACTCTGATAGAACAAATTCAAAATGTTGTTTGAAGTATAGAATCTGCTGCACAGTGGTTGAGTGGTTAGCACGCAGGCCTCGCAGCTAGGAGACCCTAGTTCGATTCCACCCTCGGCCATCTCTGTGTGGAGTTTGCATGTTCTCCCCGTGCATGTGTGGGTTTTCTCCGGGTACTCCGGTTTCTTCCCACATTCCAAAAACATGCTAGGTTAATTAGCGACTCCCAAATTGATGATCTGAAACACGGCTGCACGGCGGACGAGGCCCCACAGCAAGGAGACCCGAGTTCGATTCCACCCTCGGCCATCTCTGTGTGGAGTTTGCGTGTTCTCCGAGTACTCCGGTTTCCTCCCACATTCCAAAAACATGCTAGGTTAATTAGCGACTCCAAATTGTCCATAGGTATGAATGTGAGTCTGAATGGTTGTTTGTCTATATGTGCCCTGTGATTGGCTGGCGACCAGTCCAGGGTGTACCCCGGCCTCTTGCCCGAAGACTGCTGGGATAGGCTCCAGCACCCCCGTAACCCTCATGAGGATAAGCGGTAGAAAATAAATGAATGAAAGTATACAATCTGAGGTATTTGTATCTCTAGGAGTAACAGGGTACAAACGCTGGTACTTTGAATACTTTCATGTCATCACACAACAGTATAAGGAGAGGTTGTACAAGCGTGCCCAACTCCAGGGTGTATCCTGCCTTGCAAATTCAGCTGGTATAGGTTCCGGCATGTTCCAAAGGAAGTAAAGTGAAAAAAAAACAGGGGATTTAACATAGAGCCTTGTGGGACGCCACATGATAGTGGAGCTGAGGAGAATTCAGTGCTAGTAGAAATGGCACAAAAAGTTAGAGCACATTTTAAAGCACTACTGCAAATGCCCACTTGATGCCTTAAAGCCGGGTGTCCCATGGTGACGTATGAATGCCCATGTTTGAGTCCAGTGTTTTGATCCACTGTATCAAAGGCTCCAAAATAATGTCACCAAGTCTAGTGTGCTGGGGAGGAGCATACACTTATCTACATCGTGCTACTTTTCTGTCCGTGCAGAAAGCCTGTGGAAAGAAAAGACGTCCGACAACTGTTTACCCGATGAAACAGACAACATCGGTCAAAAACACATCAGCACTCTGAGGCACCTCTGCAGGACACACCTCAAGTGAGTCATCACAGGCCTTTCCACACCTCGTAATACAATTGTGTGAAGGACCCGAGGAGGAAACATTCACGTGCAAGAACATTAAGCCCTTAATGGCCTTTTTAAGACGAAGAAGAAGAGTGATTATTCTGCTTGAAGGGATGACACGTCCTCACTCGGGTGTGCAATGTTGTGTTTTGTGTCTTGATGCACACTAAGTAGCGCCTTCATCTTTGAATAGCGTAATAGGCTCCCTCTGTAGCTGACTTGTGTATTTACATTAAAAATGTAAAACAGTAAAACATGCAGCCGTGGGTGAGGGGTTTAGTCTTAAGTTCACAATACCTAAAGCGGTATTGGTGCTGAACTAGAACTGAACTGAACTATGGTAATGGTTTTATTTCATTTGAACATGCATCAGATTACAATTGAATGCATCACATAATCAGTTCCCAGTTCCACATGTCCAAAAGGAGTAGGAAGAAGCAAAGCTTATTAAATCCTACCCCTCCATCTGGTACTTTTACAATCAGTAACTGTTACATTTGTTCACTTCCTGCTTTCCTAATATAGTTTAATTTTGTTTTAATTTTATTTATTTTATAAATAAAATATTTTATTAAATATATAATATATTATATAAATATATAATACAAATATATTATTAAAATATATATATTAATATTAATAAATTAATATATTAAATATATATTTAATATTATATATTAAATATATAATATATTATATAGATATATTATTAAAATATAAAAATATATAATAACATTAATATAATAATAACTTCATATAAATAATGTAAATATTTTATAATATAAATAATAAATAATAATCAATTCATATAAAAAATAATAGGTTATCCTCTCCTTTTGTGTTGAAGTGGTAAAGAAATGTTTGAAACACCTTAAGTTTAGAACAAGTAAATAATTTACTTGGTTGTTATCCCTGCCCAATGTAATGTAAACAAAAGAATAATAGAATTGTAAAAGTGAGGGGGTGTTATTTCATGTCTACAGGGCTCTAATAATGTTAAAACCCATATGTAGAAAGTCACAAAGAGTCACTCAGAGGAATGTGGAGGAAAATGAATAGCTAGCAGAAAAGACTAATAAAGTATGTGACTAAAGCCCCACTAATACCACGGGTCTGCATGCCAGACACTATAGTGTGTCCCGCCTTTACTGACTCGGAACAAGGGTGCAGGTGGATCTTATTTGTCTTAAGCAGAGAGGCCAAATCCTACTTTAAAAATGTCGCTAAACTTGACATATTTCTCTTAATGAGCTTTTTTCTTTCCTTTTTACATGATTTCCCTTCTTTCTCTGGACTCAGACCATCCCTCAGTGAGGCAAAGGTGAGATGTTTATACCTTCCTCTCTTATTGACATTCGGTATACATGATGTGTCATTGTCTTTATTTTCAATAGAAGCCGCTGGATATAACACTGACAGACCTACACAGTGAGGCATCCCATCAGGGAACAGGTAAACAAGTTATATATAGTGTATTTTATTAGTATCAACGTCATTCCTCAATCCATCTGCTATGTTTTCACATAACAACAATATAGGTATTGATGCTAGAACTAACACATTTGGAGTGTGTCCTGGCTGGTCCAGCAGTAGTAGTCATCTGGGGCCTTCATCCACCCATCTGTTATGTCTGCAGACTAATCTAAACAATAATGTTAGCATTAATGCTAACTCAACATGAAAAGTGTCCTACCTCGTCCATTGATACAGATTATGTTTGCATAAAACAATAATATTAGCATCTATGCTAACCTTGATAATGGTCCATTAATAATTAAAACACAAAAATATATGATCTGAGATATCCATCTATTATATTTGCAGACAAAATTAATGCTAACAGTCATGTTAGCATTAATGCTAATGCTAACACATCATGAAAAGATTATGTTTGCACAAAACAATATTAGCATCAATGCTAACCTTGATACTGGTCCATTAATAATAAAAACACAAATATAAGTCATCTGGGACCGCCATCTATTATGTTTGTAAACAAAATTAATGCTAATTAATGCTAACAGTAATGTTAGCATTAATGCTAATGCTAACTCAACATGAAAAGTGTCCTATCTGGTCCATTGATACAGATTATGTTTGCACAAAACAATATTAGCATCAATGCTAACCTTGATACTCGTCCGTTAATTAAAACACAAACAAATGTGATCCGAGACCTCCATCTATTATGTTTGCACACAAAATTAATGCTAACAGTAACTCGACATGAAAAGTGTCCTATCTGGTCCATTGATATAGATTATGTTTGCACAAAACAATATTAGCATCAATGCTAACCTTGATACTGGTCCATTAATAATAAAAACACAAACATATGTGATCTGAGACCTCCATCTATTATGTCTGCACACAAAATGAATGCTAACAGTAATGTTAGCATTAATGCTAGCACTAACTCAACATGAAAAGTGTCCTATCTGCTCCACTGATACAGATTATGTTTGCACAAAACAATGTTATTAGCATCAATGCTAACCTTGATACTGGTCCGTTAATAATTAAAACACAAAAAATGTGATCTGAGACCTAACAATGCTAACAATAATGTTAGCATTAATGCTAACAGTAACTCAACATGAAAAGTGTCCTATCTGGTCCATTGATATAGATTATGTTTGCACAAAACAATATTAGCATTGATGCTAACCTTGATACTGGTCCATTAATAATTAAAACACAAACATATGTGATCTGAGACCTCCATCTATTATGTTTGCACACAAAATTAATGCTAACAGTAATGTTAGCATTAATGCTAACACTAACTCAACATGAAAAGTGTCCTATCTGGTCCACTGATACAGATTATGTTTGCACAAAACACTGTTATTAGCATCAATGCTAACCTTGATACTGGTCCGTTAATAATTAAAACACAAACAAATGTGATCTGAGACCTAACAATGCTAACAATAATGTTAGCATTAATGCTAACAGTAACTCAACATGAAAAGTGTCCTATCTGGTCCATTGATATAGATTATGTTTTCACAAAACAATATTAGCATTGATGCTAACCTTGATACTGGTCCATTAATAATCAAAACACAAACATATGTGATCTGAGACCTCCATCTATTATGTTTGCACACAAAATTAATGCTAACAATAATGTTACCATTAATGCTAATGTTAACTCAACATGAGCGTGAACTCTGGGGTCAGTACAGTGTATTTACCAAAGTCAGCATGTCGCTCTCATTGAATCCAATAGCTGTTGTGGGGTTGCTGTTACAGAATGCAAGTCTGAAATAACACATGGAGACGATGAAGAGCGAAGAATGAAGTCCAAGGGCAAAGACCTAAATGAGGAGGACACCTATGAGCAGGCAAAGGAAGCAGAGGACGAAGACGAGGAGGTGAATGTGGAGTGGCCTACAGGAGTACCCCAGGCATCAGACAAGGACCTAGCCAAGCTTTCCCATGCAGACGGGGTAGGAAACACCTTTTCATCCTTGCTTCCTGCCTTCTTCTATCCATCCTTCCTTCCTCTGCGCGAGTGAGTTCCACAAGCATGGAATGATATTTTCCCAGCCCGTAGCTATTAAGTGTTTGCTGCGACACTCCCAATGTTCTACGCTCCCTCAGTGACATCATCCCCAACTCATGGCTAGAGACCCGGCAAAGCAGGGAGGAAATCATATGTTCTAAATATCCACTTCCATACTGAATGCTTCGCTCCATCGAGTTGTTATGTAATCCAGTGGAGATTTTATCTGGGTGGGACATGGGCGGCCATGCTGAATTATAATTCACAAGGATTTTGCAGTCAGTCTTTATCATATAAACTTAAACCACATACTCTATATCTATATCCGCAGCATTTTTCCGTACCCTGAGGTTTTTGTTTTGGATCATTTTTAGATCATTTGCCCCTGTCGCCCCTTGTGGCACTAATGTATGTGTAAACATATATAAAACACATTTCACAGTTCCATTTAACTACTATTAAGACAGCAAAAAACAAAAATAGAACAGTTAAAATGTGTATTAAATATATATTCAAAATACAACTTTAATTAAAAAATACATATACACAGAATTAACAAATACATGACACATTACACATACATACATTTTTTTATTAAAAATATTTTTTTTACAAAAAAGTGTACATTTTTTAATTACATAAATAAAAAGACACAACACACTCCTTTTTAATAGCTGTTGAGATACTGTATAAAAAACAACTAAATAATAAAAAAAACTATAAAACTAAAAAATGATACATTAAAAATAAATAATTTTTTTAATTAAAAAAAGAATTTTTTTACAAAAAAATAAGTACATTTTTTAAAATTACATAGATAAAAAGACACAACACCCTCCTTTTTTAATAGCTGTTGAGATACTGTATAAAAAAACAACAAAATAATGTAACCATTTTTCACCATGATGTAACCATCAGATGGCGAACTTGATAACCGATACATGTACATGGTCACTTTCAAACTAAGATACGTATCAGCAAAAAAAAAAAAAAAAAACACCCAAGTGCTCATTCGTCATCATCTGGCAAACATGAAGGTTCTGCTGGATGAAGCCATGAGCTGCAGGCAGCATCTCATTGACACTTCATAATAGCTTGCAGTGTTGGCGCTGTTGATGTGTGAAAAGGCCTCTCTGTGTCCTCTTGCTGGACAATGCGTGCATGGAGAATGAACTCTGAATAATTCCATGCCATAAACAACGGCAGCAGATGATGCTGACATATAAATAAATGACAGTTTTGCTAGCCAGCGTATCACCCTCATGATGCACAGATGACATATGAGTTATTAGTGCCGTATAGCCTTAGTCCACTACTGACCCCTGCTGGATGAAATTGTAACTTCAGGGATTCACTTATCAGGGTTTTGAAAAATTTATACACCATCAATTTATACAACATCACACCCAGCATGCCTTGCGGGCACCTAGTAAATATTTTTTTTAGCAGTCGAAGTGTTATTTTATGTGTTTTGTTGTGTTGTTATGTGGTGTGGACTGTGGGTAAGGTAAACAATCTATGTAGCATTTGTTCTGTGAAGCTAGCTTGACTATCGCTTGCATTAAAAGAGCACACTGTGATCCAATACAATAGTCTTGTATCAAAAATATACATTTAGCGGTTGTTTTTTTCTTGTTTTTGTCGTTTCCACTGTTTCACAGCTGTGTCAAATCAATTTTAGAGTCTGTCCCCGGATGGTCTGGTTTCCATCCTGAAGAGGAGGAGAGCATCCCTGGATGGCCTGCCACCCCCCAGCGACATCGGCGCCAAGCTGAACTCCAAACGCAAAGTTCGCTTCAGTGAGCCGGAGGATGGAATTGAACAAGGTTTGACCGACAACTTCACAACTAGTATTAGTTGGGGCGCAGTCAGTGTTTTAAGTCATAGAATAACATGGTGATCACAGGTAGTAAAGGAAGTATTAAATAAATATAATATTTGTATAGTTATTGGCACCACCCATGTAGTCACCTTTACACCTTTAATCACAAAATAAGACATATTAGGCATACAGTAAATAAGATAGCTCTTGTTTTTTCTTGACAGCGCGCTTCCTATCTCATCAATGTACTCTAATAGTGATTTCAAATGGCTTTACACCGGTATTACAGTCGACGTAATACCGTATTATACTGTAAAAGTCCTGCATGTGTGTGTCACAGTAAATGTGATTCCCCTAGGGGGCCTTGGTGGCGGGCGGACAGATGTCTTGAGGACAGGAAGTGACGGTAGAGGTTCAGAGTTGAGTTTTGGCTTGTCGTGGATGATTAATTTAGAAGCGCTTTTCGAAAAAGCCAAGGACAGTGTACATGCAGTATGTGAGTATGCAATCTTGAACAGTTGAGTTTTTGAGTGTTAGTCAGCTAATCCACAAAAATAATCTGTGATTAATCGACTGCGGCTGCCACAAATGATTATTTTGATCGTCGACTAATCACTGAGTATTTTGTAGATGAATCATCTCCGACTTGTTCTGCACTACAGTGCAAGTCGACTATTGAAGTAGTTGTTGACTATTTTAATGCCATGATTAACGATGATTAATCACGATTAGTCGACTAATCATGGCAGACCTAGAGTCAATATTTCTGATGTCAGAGGGTACTGGTACTTTTATTATGATTATTATTATTATTATTATTATTATTATTGTGCCTATTCTGCCCGTCAGGACTGGTGCATGTCTCACTGAACTATTACTGACACCTAGTGGTCAGTGTATATATTACATACAATTACATTCATAATTAGAATGCTTCTTGTGCCTTGTGTTTGTATTTTAGTTCATTTAGCCATTAACTTGGATGCTAACATGCTAATGGTCTTAATAATGGTCAAGTTTGCCATGTTGTACTGAGCAGCCTGGACAGAGAGATGCGTACTGAACCACAGACTGCATGTCTGCTGCTGAACTTTTTTTTTGTTGACTTTACATTATTAATAGTAATAATAATATTATTGTACTGAGCAACCAGGACGATTCTACCTTTAAGTTGCAGTGTAGTTTCCCAACCTTGCAAATTTTGGGGATTTTTGTAATGATACCCTTATAAGTAGTAAACTGATCAGATTTATTATATGGTAGTGGTATTTTATAAACGTGTATTTGCAAATACATTAACTTTGCTCACGGTGCAACCAAAAATAACAGACTCAAGTGTGTAGCGAACTTTTCTAGCAAAGCTTCTTACATCTCCGCCGCGTGTCTCTCCAACGTAGACGAGGTCAGCGGCGACTCCTGCCTGATCCTGCTTCTTCTCTGTCTGGTCACCGTGGTGATCAGCATCGGCGGCACCGCCCTCTACTGCTCCCTGGTGGACAGGTACTCCAACATTTGCACTGACTTCACGCTCAACGTAGACTTCTTTGTGACCAACGTACGGAGGTTCTTCGAAGGCCTCGGACACTGGCTGCCCCACAGGACGTGAGGGACGCTCAGCGGACGTCTTTTAAAGCGCGTTTTTGAGATGACCGCGACTTGAAAATGTGCTAAAGTACGGGTAGGGGCTCAGACGAAGACCACAACTGTAGTGGATTGTTTATTTTTAGACAACGCCTTTTTAGAAGGGTGCTCTGACTATTTTAAACGCTAGTTCTTGTTACCCTCTCATTTGTAGCTTTTTCCTCACATATTCGAGTTTTCCTTTTTATTATCATTTCAAGTTTTCGTTTGTCTTAATCTCACTGCATGTGTGTGTTTACGTTTTTTAAGGGTGTTATTTGCAATCTTAAGGCTTTTTTTTTAATCAAGAAAAACACTGACACAATTGGGCTTATTTTAATTTGATGGGGTACTTTTTAACAGCAATAATGCAACTGCTGGGCGGCACGGCGATTGAGTGATCGCGCGCGCAGACCTCACAGCTAGGAGACCCGAGTTCGATTCCACCCTCGGCCATCTCTGTGTGGAGTTTGCATGTTCACATTCCAAAAACATGCTAGGTTAATTAACCACTCCAAATTGTCCATAGGTATGAATGTGAGTGTGAATGGTTGTTTGTCTATATGTGCCCTGTGATTGGCTGGCCACCAGTCCAGGGTGTACCCCGCCTCTCGCCCGAAGACAGCTGGGATAGGCTCCAGCACCCCCCCGCGCGACCCTTGTGAGGAAAAGCTGTAGAAAATGAATGAATGCAACTGCTGGACTAATTGATCCATTTAATAAGAATTTGCAATATTCATAAGTTCCCAGCCACTCTTTTTATATTTTATTATTCATAAAAGTCACAATCCTGTTTACACCATGATGCCAAAGGTCTAGTTTCAACAGAACATAATATTCATACAAATTAATTATTTCTCGACACCACACTGAATAGCACTGAAATGGTGATGTTTGAAATATTTTATATGTACATGTTTGTCTATAATTAAGGTAAAAAATGTGATTATTTTATCCATGTCTTTGCATGTTTCTTTACCCCTGAATGCTTTGTACTTTGTTTACCGCTTGTGATTTCAAAGAAAAAAACCCTCATTCTGAGCTCCGAATGTGGTTAAAGTAACGTTTCCTTTGTATTGTCACCGGATAATGGTGATTATAATAATAATGGTGATCAACGAGTGTTGCATTATGCAATCGGCCTTTGTGTGCTTTGATATGTACGTTACCACACTATTAAAGGAACATTTGTAAACAGGTTCTCTGCATTGGTTCAAAATAATCATTATGAATATGAATAAATGCAATGTTACTTCTAGAATAAGCATATATTGAGATTGTACTTTTACAAAATCTGCTAAATATTGCTAATACTGCTAAATATTTAATATTTTATGCATTTAAAACATGCATTTTTTATTTAAAACCAAAATCCAACCAAATATAATTTTTATATATTTTAATTATTAATTATATTTAATTTAATTCAATTTCTCTTCACCCATCCATCTGTTCTTGTTAGTCTTAAAGCAAGTCATAACCATATTGGCCACTAGAGGTCAGTGTGTAATCACATATGTTGATGTAGATTACATTTTTATTTCGATTTATTCGCATGTGGAAGAGATAATTTCGCTTTATTTTTATGTTGTCTCACTATTATTTTTAAGCGGAACCAATTGTGGCGTCAATGGGAAAGGACGGAACACTTATAACAGGAACACTACACTCGTGTCTACTAGGTGGCGATATGCATGCAATCGCTATATTTGCTAACCGGTTGTAGAAACCAGATAAAAACAAAATAACTGTCAGATTTTAGTCCTCCCTGACATAAAAACGGATATTGTATGACAGTATTATTAAATTAATAGAATAAGTTACATATATTTAAAGCGAGCGCCACATGACATAACCGGAAATGACGTGACTCGGAGCGACTTTGGAACTGTACCACAATGGAAGCGGTGACATCCAGCAGACCGTACCACATCATTGTTTTCGGTGCTTCGGGCTTCACTGGCAAGTTTATTGCGGAAGAAGTGGCAAGGTACGCGGCGGAAAGTTCTGGAAACGACCGTCTAACATGGGCAGTGGCTGGGAGAAGCCGAGCCCGTCTGGAGGCAGTGCTAAAGCAGGTGGCTAACAAGCTAGGTAAGTGTGTATATAAATAAGCGTGTATGTGTGTCTAAGGGAATGCACTCGCGCACTTATAAGCGTGTAAGTGCGCGAGCTTGAAACACAGCCTTACGCTAAGTGCACACTGAGAAGTAGGGGCTAAAAAGTAGTACGCTGCCAGTTCCCGGATGTTCCACTTAAACGCCTCAAAATGTTGAGTGTGCATTAATGTTAATTAATGTTTTTAATGCAAAAAAATAATCACATAACATTTGTTTATTGCATCAAGGCTTTTTGACTTTGTCAGGAAACTTTATTTCAACAAAATAAAACCAAAAAAACAATTTTTTACTACATTTTAAAATGCTCTGGTTGAAATTATGAACACTGTATTGTTAGGGTCGGTTTTGACCCGGCTATAATAATATGACTATAAAGCAATATTTTGAGCCAAAACTGAAATCAAAAGTGTACAGTTAGGGGATTCTCATTTTGACCGCTTTTCCAGTTTACATGTGAAGTGAATTCACTCATTTTGATTATGATGATGATTTAACATTTATAATTTGGATCATGGAAAGAATGACAGAAGAAATGACAAGAAGAATTACAGTGAACCAAGATCTGGACCTGTTCTGCTTTTTTATTTCAATTTATACTAAAGTTCTGTTGCTGAAAACAATAACTTTTTCTACCTTTTTTGACATTAACATATATGGGTCAAAATTCACCCGAACACCATAGATGTTTCTTTCGTGATTAATACTAAAATGAGAAAATAAATAAAACTAATTGATTTAAGAGATATGTTCTATAGCATTAAATAATAGCCAGGTAACAAAAGAACCTTCAATTTATTAATATGATTCTTTTGAGGTTCATTTTTTACCATTTTTGGAAATAGAAATGGAGGGGTATAGTGACAAAAAAAGGCCTACATGCCCACACCAAAAGTATTAAAATCAATATTTTCATGGATGAGGAAGCCTAAGAAGGTAACCAAGACATGAGAAGCAAATTTGATTGTAACTTATTGCTTTTAGTGTATTTTATAGCTGATTTTATACATGGGTAAAAACCTTTTGCTTCAGTCATTGTAATTCACAATTAAAAAGGAGTAAATGCCGGTAAGAGTACAATAGTAATGTATAGAAATAAAAGACAGCACTATAAAGTGGAAATATTACGGAATATTTTTTTTCCAAGTCATAATGTTATGTAAAACAGTTGTAATTTTTGAAAAAATTAGCTTGTGGAACAAGTTACAGTGTTACAACAATAAAGTAAAAATATTATATATAGGAAGACAAAAGTTGAAATGAAATAATGCCTTCCATTTTTTCAGCGATGCCAGAATTGAGGTCTGACGTTGATATCATCATAGCAGACGTCTCCGACAAAGAATCTCTGGCCGTCATGTGCCAACAGGGCCTGGTTGTTCTCAACTGTGTGGGTCCAGTAAGTGTTTTATAGCTCCTGTTCTCGATGTTCCCGATTCAAAGAAAGTTTAACTTCACTATTAAAACTGATGCTACAGTACAGGTTTCATGGCGAGCCGGTTGTCGCCGCGTGCGTGGAGAACGGCACTCACTATATCGACATCTGTGGAGAGCCCCAGGTGAGGTATTTTTGAAGTTGTCGCATATAAATGAATGCACGGGAAAAACATGTGTGTGTTTGTGTTGGCAGTTTCTGGAGAGCATGCAGCTGCAGTACCACACTAAGGCTTTGGACAGAGGAGTCTATGTGATCGGTAGCTGTGGCTTTGACTCCATACCAGCAGACCTGGGCATTATTTACACTCAGACACACTTTAAAGGTCAGACTCAATGATATATGAGTATATGGGAAATACTGATGCAGTACATGGATTCTTGCATATTTTTTTTAGGGACGCTGACTGCAGTGGAAAGCTTCCTGACTATAAACTGCGGGCCTCAGGTAATTTGTAGCAAATTAGCATTTCTAGTGCATTAAAAGTCAAATTTAAGTTGAATTTAATTGGGGCCGTTGCATGGAATAGCTGTACTGTTTATGTCCTGACAGCAATTTAGTCAACAAATCTGCACCAGAGATGTAAATATTTATGTATGTAATCTCTTTTAGGGTACTTGCGGCCATGATGCAACATGGCAGTCGGCCGTGCACGGCTTTGCTGACAGTAGCTCCCTTCGCCAGCTGCGGAGGAAGTTTGGCTACAAGCCGCTGCCTGTGGTGGGAACCAAAGTCCGTCCGAGGTAAGGTTATAAGCCAGCAATTTTGGACTATACCATTAATGTGTTCATGAGCAACAGGGGTCATTGTCTAATTTGCATAATTTGCCATGACGCATGTATATGTAATTTTTATGGACCTTGTGGGAGAGACACAAAGTGAAGGTGAAAACAAACATGTTTACAAATGCAAGCTTGTGTTAAAGTGGACCTATTGTGCTTTTTTTCCCCACTTTTTTAACCTATAAATGTAATTAGAATGTTTTATTTCCGTGTTAAACGATGCCAAAGTTCCCGATCATGAGCTTTGCGCATTTGGAAGTGAGCCCTTGAAAGAAATTTGGGATGTCTCAAAACGCTCGGTTTCAGAGGGCGTTTGCAAAACTGTTCCTTTGTGATGTCACAGAGGAACGTGTTCTCTCGGGCCCTCCCCCAAGCTCCGCTTCCGAGGTTTGAGAGAACCACATTTCCTCTACCGATGTTATGCCGAGATTATCTGCAGTTCGTAAAACGCAGCGCCCTCACGTCCGCCCTCTCACGGTACAAGCGGTGCTTGGGACAAAGTGTGTCCGACAATGAGTGCTCTTCCTTGGGCATGTTTTTAAATTTATTTAAAATTTATTTATTTATTTTTTATTTTAATTTTTTTATTTTTATTTATTTTATTTTTTTTAATTTATTTTAATTATTTTTTTATTTCATAAGACATTTATTATCAACTCCTACACCCTATATTTGATATATTAGCAGAGTGGGTGTAATAAATTAAAACTGACCGTTTGGGCAGGAAGCACAAATCCAAGGAAATACAGCCGGAATAAGTGCAGATTCTGCAAGATCTAGACAGGTTATTGCGTGTCGTTGCTCTATAGGAGTCCACAACTCGATACAAAGGGTCAAAAAGTAAGCACAATAGGTCCCCTTTTAAATAAGACCAGATAAAGTTGCTAGAGTTGTCGCTAGTCGCTACTTTGAAAAACAGAATCTTGAGGGATCCGAATATTCACGTCACCTGCTACGTCTTCTTATTCCCTGGCAGACCAGTTGTGTACAAATGAATGTATATATCAATGGTTTATACATTGACAGTATTTATTAATATTTGTTATGTTGTAAGATGTTCTCACATTATTGTGTGTGTGTGTGTGTGTGTGTGTGTGTGTGCAGAGGTTGTGTGTTTTTCAGCAAGGAGATTATGCAATATGCCATCCCGTTTATGGGTTCAGACCCCTCCGTGGTCAAGAGAACACAGCGTTTCCTTTTTGAGGAGGAACATCGTTCCCCAGTAAGTACTAACCCGAGTATATACTCCAATAAGAACAGTTATTTGTGTGTGTATTATTAAGGTTGTGTATCCTGAATGTGTTGCTGTTTACATAACAGTAAACTATCACTTTTCCAAGACCAATACGGATCCCAAAGGCTATTTGCTGAATCACGCCAACCTCTATTATTTCATGTGATTTTTTTTTCTTCGCATCATATATCATTCATGCTAAGCCAGAGGGGTGGAAACTACACTTTTCCATCTAATCAATAATTTGTCATGCCCTCGTTCCAATAATATTATGAAGCGTCTCCCTCTGCTCCAACATGCCGTCGGAAAGGAAGGATTTAGGGAAAGAGGCTAATATGTCGGAATCAGCCCACACCATTAAGATCCTGTGTGCTAAAAACGATTATTTCTGTAATCAATTAATCTAGAAAATTGTTTTTCCATGCATCGATTAATCCATGAAAGTCCCTGATTAGTCCCTGAAAACATAAACCACAAAACACATGCACAGGTTAATAAAAATATATATTTCTAAATGATCTGCCCATATCAATTATAGTATAATTTATAGTATAATAAACGCAGCGCCCTCACATCCGCTCTTCCACGGCACAAGCGGTGCTTGGGACAAAGTGTATCCGCCAATGAGTGCTCCTTCCTGGGGCAGGCAAGGTTGGAGGAGCACTAGCGGTCCCGACTCTTTGACTTCATACGCGGTAAGTCAGGGGTCTCCAGCCAGTAGCTCCTAAACACTTTTTAATTAGCTCTCTAATTAGATTTTTATGTTATGCTTTTTTAATTAATTAATTTGTTAAAATGTATTTTATTTTTAATTTATTTTTGAAATTTATTTATTTTAATTATTATTTTTTTAAATTTTATAAGACATTTATTATCTACTCCTACACCCTCTATATTAGACAGTGGGTACTGAGTAGTGGTGTGCCGTTCGTGAACGAACGGGTCAAAAGAACTAGTTCTTTTTTTGTGAACGAATGAACCGCCCATAAAATACCCGTTCAGTCCGCCGGCCGTTTTATTCATGACCAACACAGCACTAGTTGGTGAGTTGTTGAGTCGGAACGAACGTGAACATGAGTGAACGGACTGACCCACGACACGACTGACCGGTTCTATGCACAGTGGGAGATCACAGGCTAACGACCAATTGACCGAAATGAACTGATCTTTTTACTGAAATGAACGGTTTTGCCCACCACTAATTCTGAGTGAAGGCAGAATAACATTTATTCAAATCCCTGTCCGAGAGCATATGGGACCATAGCTCTTTAGCGCCCCCTCTTCTTTCACTGTCTTACGACGCCCCCTCCATTCTCCATCCGCAGATCCAGTATTGTGCATACGTTGGGGTGGGGGGCCTCCTCTCGCTTGTCAAGCTCGTCTGTGGTGGACTGCTCTTCTGGATCATGGTCAAGTTCAGCCTGGGCAGGAAGCTCCTTACCACGGTACGTTGATATTATCATATAGTATCATCACTGGTACCAAAAACATCACAACATCCGCCCATAACTTCTGTCTCAAACTGTTGTTTGAAGAAGAGAATCTGTTGCACAGTGGACGAGTGGTTAGCATGCGGGCCTCACAGCTAGGAGACCCGGGTTCGATTCCACCCTCGACCATCTCTATATGGCGTTTGCATGTCCACATTCCAAAAACATGCTAGGTTAATTGGCGACTCCAAATTGTCCACAGGTATGAATGTGAGTGTGAATGGTTGTTTGTCTATATGTGCCCTGTGATTGGCTGGCCACCAGTCCAGCGTGTACCCCGCCCCTCTCGCCCTGAAGACAGCTGGGATAGGCTACAGCACTCCCCCCGTGAGGATAAGCGATAGAAAATGAATGAATGAATGAAGAGTTTGATGTGGTCCTGAAAGAAGGGACATGAGAACATACAGCTGATGTCAATGTGACTATAGGGGTGTTGTTTCATGTCTAGAGGGCTCTAATAATGTAAAAAAAACGCATTTAGACAGTTTTTCTATGCTCTAACTATGAAAATATCAATTCAAAGTCTATTTTTTTTCACAATTACGGCCTAAAAATTGTCCACCTGTCTCGCCCAAAAACAGCTGGGATAGGCTCCAGCACCCTCCGCGACCCTCGTGAGGATAAGCGGTAGAAAATGAATGAATGAAGAGTTTGATGTGGTCCTGAAAGAAGGGACATGAGAACATACAGCTGATAGTAGAACACTAGACAAATAATTAGACAAATAATTTAAAATTAAAAAAAAAATAAAAATAATAAAAATTCGAGGAAAATTATTTTTTGTTAACAATTTTAACAATTTTCTTCAAAAATATTTTTTGTTAAAAATGTTGTTAACTCAATGCAGCCCACCAGTCAAAATATTTGCTCACCCCTGTACCATGGCAACATACAGGCTGCCATCATATCACACTATTACACAACTTCTGCATACCTGCCAACATGTACACATTTTTTGTACTCTGCACACGTGTTGACTTCCCCACAGATAGTGCCTTTCTATTTAAGTTACCATAAAGAAACTGACTTGGTGTTTTCTCCCCCTCCCTCCCCCAAGTTTCCAAGGTTTTTCTCCTTCGGCTTGTTCAGCAAGGCTGGTCCAACGATGAAACAGGTAAGGGAATGTTTTGTACCCGTATCTTATCTAGTCCGCTGATGGTGCTGATAGTCCGTCTCTCATCTTGGAGTCTTCTCACTCGGCAGATAGAAGACACCTGCTTCAGCATCATGTTTTTCGGTGAGGGCTACTCGGAGGGTACAGACCCTTCACAAGGACCACCCAACGCCAAGATCTGCACTCAGGTCTTGGGAGCAGGTAAGAGTGAAGTGCTCATATGTAGATATGGTTTGAAGTGTAAATCTTGGAAGTCATTTCAACATCAAATAATGTTTCGATTTTTTTTTCCAGAACCTGGTTATGTGGCTACAGTGAACGCTATGGTCCAAGCAGCAGTCACTCTGCTGAAAGAAAGACACTCTCTTCCCAGGAGGTCAGTGAAGCCTTAAAGCTGGACACTAATTGTCCCTTTATCCCGATTTAATTAGTTCCGGACCCGACCGCGATAATTGAATTTCCTTCCGCAATATTAATAAACAGAATATTATTGGATGTGAAGAACAGAAGACCTGTTTATGACTTTTTACCATTATTAGAGCCCTCTAGACATGAAATAACACCCCTATAGTCACCTTTACACTCATATTACCTAGTTTAGTAGGTCTAATCAGGGGAAATAAGCCACATAAGACGTAAATAAGACTTGCTATTTCCGGAATGTGAACAGGAAGTGATGTCAGGGATTTAGCTGGAGTACAGCCACGACTTTACCCTGTGTTTTTCTGGTGGTGATTATTGTGGCTGTTGTGAGATAATAAATCTAATAATTATTGTTATTATTAATTATTAAAATTATTAATTATTAGAATCAGAATCAGGATGCCTTTTATTGTCATTTTACATATAGTAGAATTTTGATTCTGATAATGTGAGATAAATAAATCTAATATAATAATTATTATTTATATTATTTATATTAAGTATTAAAATTATTAATTATCAGAATCAGAATATTAATTAATTAATATTAATTATTGATGATTGATAATGATTGATAATTGATTATTAATTATTATAATGCCCTTTATTGTAATTTTTCATTCTACTATATATAAAATAATTCTAATATTTTTAAATAATTAATAATAATTAAAATTATATAATATATATAAATATAAAAATTCTAAAATAAAAAAATATATATAATATAAAATAATTAAAATATTAATAATTGGACTTGCTTCATTTGGAACATTGTTTTGCTTGAAAATGTTAAATTTAGTAACATTTGCTTGAATATGCATTTTTCAGACTAATGGTATGGTGTAGTCAACTCCAAAACAATCATCGTTTATTAATTCATTTTTGAAAAACCTTTATTTTTAAAGGCGCGATGTTCAAAGTGTATCCTCACAGGTCTTCTCTTCCTTCCTTTTCCTCTCCTCGCTCCCTGGACTTTTGACAGGGGTGGAGTTTACACACCAGGAAGCGCCTTTTACAAAACCAGCCTCATCGATCGCCTTCATAACCATGGCTTCAAGTTCTCTGTGAGAAACTACCAGGAACCACCTCCACATGAGCAACTGTAAAGGTCACACCACAGGTATGTGTGTGTGTGTGTGTGTGTTTGTTTGAGGGTCCGAAAATTCAGATTTTGCATTTGTACTTCAAATTTGCGATAAAAAAAAATCAGCTAAAATGATAAATGATCGTCCGTTCCGTTTAACGCCAGACAAATCACACCAGAGTGTCATAAGAGCGCTTTGAAAATATTTACCATCTTCTAAATACGCCTGTTAACATTATTAGAGCCCTGTAGACATGAAATAACACCCCTATAGTCACCTTTACACTCCTATTACCCAATTTAGTAGACATAATAATAATAGCAAATATGATAATACTGTTTGCATTGTGTCAATGCTTTGTTCCTCTTATTTTCTGTTCTGTAAAGTACTTCTTACCATGCTCATTGCTGACACCTAGTGACTAGAACAGGAAGTGATGTCAGGGATCTAGCTGTGTTTTTTTGTGAATTCATTTGTGAAAAACCTTGTTCCCTTCCTTCTTTTTCCTCTTCGAAAATATTTACCATCTTCTAAATACGCCTTTTAACATTATTAGAGCCCTGTAGACATGAAATAACACCCCTATAGTCACCTTTACACTCCTATTACCCAATTTAGTAGACATAATAATAATAGCAAATATGATTGCAACAATGCTTTGTTCCTCTTATTTCCTGTTCTGTAGAATACTTCTCACCATTCTCATTGCTGACACCTAGTGGCTAGTGTAGAATATTACATATTCAAATGTCTATGTATGTATTCCACTATGAAAAGACATGATTTATATAGTTAGTAGTTCTAATAGCTGGGAATGACCAGTTGCAATACACGGTCACTGCCAGCAGGTGTCAGGTTTTACCCTTAAACGCACCCACTTGATGAATAATGACCCTGCACATGCCGGCATGGCTGCAGAGGTCGTTTCGTGCCTCCGAGGATGCGGCGGCAGGGTGTGGATTGACGGCGAAGAAGCGCTCGCCAGGCTTCTACTTAAAAGCGGCGGCCATTACAGAATAAAAGGATATAAATTTCCCAGCTGTCACCACAGCACAATAACGCCTTAAAAACACGGTCCAAACACCCCGGCTGTGCGGACATGACATGTCAGCGTGACGTGCGGTGTCGGGTGCGAGGGTGACACATTGCGGTGGAGCCCCGCCCTTCCCTCTGTGTCTGGATACACGATGCGCCATTGTCACTGCGCTGGTATCCATGTTCGATGTCAACACATCCCTTTCCTCCAGTTACTACTAACTAGCGCATTGAAACTGCATGTTGTGTAACCACAATGTCAGCCATGATTGTTTTGATGCCAATCATTGCTAGTTTAAAAAGCTATCATCTCTGTATGATTAGTGATTTTCCTCAAAGTAGGATCCCTTATTAATTAATATAATATTTTGGGAGGGCTGCACGTTGGATGAGTGGTTAGCACGCAGGCCTCGCAGCTAGGAGACCCAAGTTCAATTCCAACCTCGGCCATCTCTGTGTGGAGTTTGCAAAGATTTACACATTTTAATATCACAATCAGCGCGCAAGCCACACGGTAAATGTGACTATAGGGGTGTTATTTCACGTCTGGAGGGCTCTAATAATGTTAAAACTGGTTAGCACGCAGGCCTCGCAGCTAGGAGACCCAAGTTCAATTCCAACCTCGGCCATCTCTGTGTGGAGTTTGCAAAGATTTACACATTTTAATATCACAATCAGCGCGCAAGCCACACGGTAAATGTGACTATAGGGGTGTTATTTCACGTCTGGAGGGCTCTAATAATGTTAAAACTGGTTAGCACGCAGGCCTCACACCAAGGACACCCGAGTTACTTTAATAGTAATCATTCCACGACAACTCTAGTAGTTTATAAAATAAATTACCCACAAAAAAAATGCGACTTATACTCCAGTGCGACTTATGTATGTTTTTTTCTACCTAATGATGCATTTTTGGCCTTGTGCGACTTATACTCTGTAGCGACTTATAGTCCAGAAAATACGGTATTTTCAAAAATCCCTGATAGGGTGACGCTACATTCGTTATATGCTTGAACGAGATGAATAAAGACAGACACATGTTAGGGTCGATTACTTTTAATCAATTCAGCTAGCTACAAAATGTCCACCACTTCACACACACTGACAGGATACAGAGAAGGGAAGTCTTTGAATACAACATGCGTTTGAGGACATCAATCTCACAGTTGAACCTATTGTGTCATTCAGTTTTGGGGGGGTGGTATTTCGTCACTTTACTCTAAACTACGGGACATTTTGAGAGAGAGTTGGTGTGCATAGCTCTAAAGTACAGAAGCAACAAAAACCCTTTTTTTTTTTTTCCTGTTTGGATGTATCTTATTGTTAACATTATTATTATTATTTTTTTTTACCAATAACAAACCACACGGGGAGAATAAACTTACAGGTACAGTCTTCTTATAAAAGTAAGGTCTCTCAGAAATATGCGTCTTTGCTTTACATTGCAAACGTTTATTATTATTATTTTTTCAGAGCATCCAAAACCTATGTTACAGTACACAACCCCGGCCTCCTCTTCCAGCGCTTATCTTCTGCATAATCGTTTACAAAAAAATTTTTTTTTTTTGCAATACAACCCCCAATCGTCGTCTTGTGTCTTGCTTTTTTGTTCACCTTTTGCATTATTTTACAACTAGATGGTCACAGTCGGTAAATATATCAAGACAGAAATATAGTGGCACTATTGCAAACTCGCAAGGGAAGAATTGGAACACCTTTGTCCTAATACTGAGCATGCGTTTTTTTTTTTTTTAATCAATTCGCTACTTCTGTGTTATTTTTTTTTATATATATTTTTTTTTCAGACAGCTTTTATTTAGAAGACTAAAATCTAACCTTTTTTTTTTTTTTTATAATAATAATCATGCAGAGAACGCACAATTCACATCACTCGGAATGCAATGCAATGCCTAATACAGCTACAGAGAGTCTAGTTGCACATTGTCTAAAAACAGCAAACTCAGTATGATTGCCATGGAGAGGGGAAGAAAAAAAAATGGAGTTTTAATTTATTTAATGTCGCTTTTTTTCCCCCCCGCTAAATCATCAGGAGCATGACGGGAAGCGTACTTGGAATGACACCGTTTTTTTTTTACTACAACAATACTGAGATTACTGAAAAAGGAGGAATGAAAACAAAACAGCATTCCATATGATATACTTGTCATCCGTAGCAGTGTGCTTGTATATTTCTATATATTATACGATATAGTATAATATTTATATATAGTATATATATATTGATCGAGAGAATAAAAAGTTCACAGGTGAGCATTACCTCATTACCTCAGCGCTATATACAACCTTTGGAAAAAAAAAAAAAACGATGCACGGAGTATAAGAAATAATCTTTTTTTTTGAAAAAAAAAAAAAAAAGCCGTACAGACGACACACAGTAACGACATTTACAATGGCGGAAGGGAGGTGATATGTGCATGTGTGCAAACCTAGAAGGTCGATATGATAAAAAGCATGGCGGCGCCATGATGACGTGCAGCGCCGGATGCCGGAAGGAAGGGGTCGGGGATGGGGGGGTGGGGTCAATAAGGGGGGGGGTTTCATTTCCATGCTCGGCGGGTTGACTTGTTTTTAGCCACTTCCCAGCATCTTTGTGGCCCTCTGGTTGGCCTCGTCAATCCTGGTCTTGTTGGAATCAGCCTGTGAAGGACCAGAAAGAGGCACTTTTTTTAGAACTGTCCCTGTGGGACACCAGAGGAAATGTTCCTTAAATATCATTCATTCATTCATTCATAATAAATCTGCGTTCTTTTCTCCACAGGACTTCGCAGAACCCACCCACGACCACGCCTACTCTGTTATAGTCAAAAGGTAGGTCTCTAGCTCCACATGTAAACAAAAACCTTACTATTTTACTATCTAGGGGTCGGTAATGCTACTGTAATGTTTCGGTGAAACACACAAGCACCAGAAGCAATATTTTATTGTGGCCGTTACCCACAGAAATACTGAAATTACTGACATTCGACGTCACTTCCTGTCTGTCCCTTACTCATTCGAGGTCACTTCCTGTCTGTCCCTCAAGCACGTCCCCATAGGGAACACATTTATAGCAACACACACTAGCATGAGAGTCTTATTTATTATGTCTTAAAATGGCGTACTTAGTCTTATTTTGTCTACTATGTTGGATAATAAGTGTGATAATCAATGTGGTTAGCGCGCAGGCCACACAGCTAGGAGACCCCCCGAGTTCAATTCCACCCTCGGCCATCTCTACTAGCACCAGAAGCGTTAGGCTTTTCACGCGGGTTGGTTGTGGTTGTTACCCACTGAAACATTTGGCGTCACTTCCTGTCTGTCCCTTACTCACGTCCCCATAGGGAACACATTTATAGCGACACACACTAGCATGAGAGTCTTATTTATTAAGTCTTAAATGGCGTACTTAGTCTTATTTTGTCTACTATGTTGGATAATAAGTGTGATAATCAATGTGGTTAGCGCGCAGGCCACACAGCTAGGAGACCCCGAGTTCAATTCCACCCTCAACCATCTCTGTGTGGCGTTTGCAAGTACATGTCACAATGATGAATGTGTTGGAGCACTTTTCACTCTTTAATGAAATAAATATAAAATATTGTGTATGTAGTATTAACTAGGGATACCACATGAGGAATATTTTTAATCGGAATAATCACGGTTTTCAAATTAATCAATCATGATTAATCACGATTTGTAACTATGAAAAGATGCATTTTCTTGCTCAATTTTTTTTTTTTTAGGCTGCAGGGTGACCCGAGTGGTTAACACGCAGGCCTCGCAGCTAGGAGACCTGTGTTCAATTCCACCCTCGTCCATCTCTGTGTGGAGTTTGCACCTTCTGCGTGAGTTTTCGGTACATGTCTCAATGATGAAACGTTAACTGTTGGAGCACTTTTCACTCTTTAATGAAATAAATATTAAACATGAAATATTGTGTATGGAGTATTAACTCGGGATGCCACATGAGGAATATTTTTAATCTGAATAATCACGGTTTTCAAATTAATTAATCACAATTTGCAACTATGAAATGATCCATTTTCTTGCTCAATTTTTTTTTAAGGCTGCACGGAGGACTATTGGTTAACACGCAGGCCTTGCAGCTAGGAGACCTGAGTTCAATTCCACCCTCTGTCGTCTGTGTGGAGTTTGCATGTTCTCCCCGTGCATGCGTGGGTTTTCTCCGGGTACTCCGGTTTCCTCCCACATTCCAAAAACATGCTAGGTTAATTAGCGACTCCAAATTGTCCATAGATATGAATGTGAGTGTGAATGGTTGTTTGTCTATATGTGCCCTGTGATTGGCTGGCCACCAGTCCAGGGTGTACCCCGCCTCTGGGATTGGGTCCAGCATCCCCCGTGAGGATAAGCGGTAGAAAATGAATGAATGAATGTCAATGTGACTATAGGGGTGTTGTTTCATGTCTAGAGGGCTCTAATAATGTTAAACGCATTTAGACAGTTTTTCTATGCTGTAACTATGAAAATATCAATTCAAAGTCTATTTTTTTCACAATTACGGCCTAAAAATTGAGAGAACAGGGAGAAGATGCAAACTCCACACTTTTGAATCCATGTAAAAAAAAGTGTTTGTACCTTCTCCATGATCCTGTCGATTTGGCGGTTCTGGGTGTCGATCTCGTTGCCCATATCCAGGGCCATGTGGCGCAGGTTTCCGATGATGCCGCCCACCTGCTCCAGGTTCTCATCCATCTCATTTTCCCGGGCATCGTCTGTTACCCTGACAACACAAACAAGCACAAAATAGAAATGCAGTGAAATTCCCATCCTCAGTCATCAGTCTATGGACTATGATGCTAACACCACCGTGTTTAACCATATACATTTATCTTGCCAAACGACCATAAAAAGTTGCTTATTTTGTCACTATTGATAGTTAAAAAATAATCTATACATGAAAGGAACGGGCAGCACTCATGCACCCATGGACTATAATGCTAACCATGTTTAACGATACACAATTATCTTGCCAAACGACCATAAAAAGTTGCTAGTTTGTCACTTTAGATCATTTGAAAATCATCTTCATCTGAAAGGAACGGGCAGCACTCATGCACCCATGGACTATAATGCTAACCATGTTCAACGATACACAATTATCTCGCCAAACAACCATAAAAAGTTGCTAATTTTGTCACTGTTGATAGTTAAAAAATCTATACATGAAAAGAACCGGCAGCACTCATGCACCCATGGACTATGATGCTAACACGACCGTGTTTAACGATACACAATTATCTTGCCAAACGACCATAAAAAGTGGCTAGTTTGTCATTTTAGATAATTTGAAAATCATCATCAGAAAGGAACGTGCAGCACTCATGCACCCATGGACTATAATGCTAACCATGTTCAACGATACACAATTATCTCGCCAAACGACCATAAAAAGTTGCTAATTTTGTCACTGTTGATAGTTAAAAAATAATCTATACATGAAAAGAACCGGCAGCACTCATGCAATTCTGGACTATGATGCTAACACCACCATATTTAACGATACACAATTATCTCGCCAAACGACCATAAAAAGTTGCTAGTTTGTCACTTTAGATAAATTTGAAAATCATCTTCATCTGAAAGGAACGGGCAGCACTCATGCACCCATGGAATATAATGCTAACCATATTCAACGATACACAATTATCTCGCCAAACGACCATAAAAAGTTGCTAGTTTGTCACTTTAGATAATTTGAAAATCATCTTCATCTGAAAGGAACGAGCAGCACTCATGCACCCATGGACTATGATGCTAACCACGTTCAACGATACACAATTATCTCGCCAAACGACCATAAAAAGTTGCTAGTTTGTCACTATTGATAGTTAAAAAATAATCTATACATGACAAGAACTGGCAGCACTCATGCACCCATGGACTATAATGCTAACCATGTTCAACGATACACAATTATCTCGCCAAACGACCATAAAAAGTTGCAAGTTTGTCACATTAGTTTAAAAATAATTATACATGAAAAGAACCGGCAGCACTCATGCACCCATGGACTATGATGCTAACATGACCGTGTTTAACGATACACAATTATTACACGATACACAGGAAATTGCTAACAAACTTCAAATGATAGCATGACCACGTACAGGTCGCATGTCGCAGGTTTGCTTCACGCGACTTCGCCCCTCTTACCTGCGGATGAAGCCTCCGCTGATGGCCATCTGTTCACGCTCATCCACCACGCGGGCTGGCTGACTGGCCACCACCCCGTCCTGGTTGTTCCCCCAGGCCTTGCTGGCTCCGCTCTTCATCCTGGCCGATGGAATCAAACAGTTACTCGACAGTCAGACGAGTATATATATATATATATATATATATATATATATATATATATATATATATATATATATATATATATATATATATATATACATACAGATCAATATCAAATGACTTGATTTCATGCATCTAGTCAGGGACTAGACTAGACTAGACTAAGTCAAGCAAAGCATAGCAGGCATGGACTGGCAGGCTCATTCACTAAATTAAATTTAATAGCAAGGCGAGTGATGCTATGTCTTGTCTTGTATGACATCCTTAGTGTCCATCAGTGTTTTTCAACCTTTTTTGAGCCGCGCCACGTTTTTTTTTTTACATTGGAAAATGTAAAATTAACCATGATTAATCAATGTTAACTATCAAAAGTGATATTGGTTAATCCCCACGGTTTCTCAAGGTACACTAGTGTGCCGCGGATCAGTGGTTGAAAAACACTGTTTTCTATTATATAGCATGCACAAAAAAAAACAACATGATATCCTGTGATATATATCCTCCATCACCTCCCCCCCCACCACCACCACCGACACCACAGTCGAATCCCCCAAAAGGTGACAGAAAAACAACAAAGAGTAAACAATCTCTTGCTAGACAAACAACATGGATTATACAGGACTGTCACATTGTCGGAGGAGGGACAACAATTAATGCAAAAATAGCAAAACAAATCAACAAAACAAAAAAGAAACTGAAAAAAAGTCAAGAGAGCCAAAAAAAAAAAAAAAAAGGTTCCATGTGCGATTCTTGGATCTGTCAAAAAAACCCCGCCCCGATTCATATCCTCCATCACACTCTGTGTCGTTAATTATAGCAGCGAGGCGTGCGATAACGACATCGGCGCTAACAAAACGATAGGAAGCGTGTACCGACAAATAGAGCTGCGCTAACAAAGATAGGGAATCGGACGCTCGCCCGGCCTGTAGTCGTTACTCAGCATCTATTTTAATCCAAACTGATGAAACCTGGTGTTTATTTGTTCAGACTTTGTGGACAGTTTGGGATGGGTTGCGACAATTGAACCGGCATTGAACCGATTGGATCTGGACCGTTCAACTAGTGTCCTGCGGGCCACGTGTTTGAGGCCCCCGCCTTGATATGAAAGTTTAATGCTAGTGCGGCCCCGCGCAAGTTTGATATGGATGCTGTATGGTATCATGTACCTAGAAAAAATGATTACGTTTGATTAATGTTCATGTTAAAGGTTAAATAACTGTTAATAGTTATCCTCCCTATCCGTGTGGAAGTGGTAAGTTTTTGGCTATTTAAGTTTAAAGGAAATAACTTGAAGGCTACCGTTTAGGTCGCTAGCTCTCTAGTTTGCGAGTTAGCATGTGTCTCAAGACCCTGCAGTTGCGCAATATGTTGTAAATAAAAAGAGTATAAATGTGACTATAGTCGTGTTTTGTCATGTCTACAGGGCTCTAATAATGCTTTGTTCATTTTAATCTGAAAAAAATAATTTGTCTACCCACCAACTATATGTGGTTTCTTAAGTTTTTATTATTTGCCGTTTTATTATTATTATTATATTTATTTATTACTGATTGATTGATTTTCTTTATTCTTGATTTGTTTATTTATTTTTCATCTTATTTTGTGTAGAAAAATAAAAATTAAGATATTTGAGAACAGTGGAATGTTTTATCAGAGCTTTTATTGTAGAAAATTGGAACCAAAGCGAAGTTTAAAATTTTTTTTTGTTTTTAATAAATGCGTTTTTTTGTTTTTTTGGAAAACCTGATGCGGCCCAGTTTTACGTTGCCTTTGCTGCACTGTCAATTAACGGAATCGTGACCTTAAAACAGAATGGCATTATATGTACTTTTCGAAAATGTAAAGACTTTTTTTGTTTCTTTACTTTATTTTACTTTTATTTAACCTACACATATTCTTTCCAGTATATCGACCATTCTAAGCAGTTTTACGTTGCCTTTGCTGCACCGTCAATTAACGGAATCGTGACCTTAAAACAGAATGGCATTATATGTACTTTTTGTTTCTTTACTTTATTTTACTTTTATTTAACCTACACATATTCTTTCCTGTATATCAACTTTCCTAAGCAGTTTTATGTTCCCTTTGCTGCACCGTCAATTAACGGAACCGAGTTAAAATTTTCTGTCTTCAAACAAATCAGTCTCCGAGTCCGAGTTGCCGGGTTACCACGCAGTGCTAAGTACTAAGAGGGATGGTGACTACTCAGCCTCCTACATGGCTTTTATTAATAGAATTGGACCAAGGCAAGGCTTCACTTATCTGCCAGTCCCTGCTGACACGTTCTTTCTTTCTTTCTGTACTTGCTGTTTCCCCATCTGTCCGGTTTTCCCTCATCTTTTTCATTTTGTTCCAAAATACACTCTTCCTCCTCTTCCCGAATGGATGCTAAACAGAGTTTAATCGGCTTAGCGGTGATTGAACGGAGATGATGCGATTTAGATCTCGCAAGTACGGACGATACTGCGGCTGAGGTGAACTCCCGTCTATCACGGAGATAAGACTGGAATCTGAGGCTATTAGGGGGAAAAACAACGGCCAGTCGGAATCTTTAGAATTAGGAAATAAAGTCTGTAAAGTGCTATTTCTAATGGGATGGATGGACTCGAACGTCGGAACAAAAACATGCTTTTATTTCCCGGCAGGCCACTCCGCTATCTGATATAGCTGACCTACATGTGAGCAGGTTCCCCCCGCGGGAGATGGACTTAAGTGAACAATAAATGCTAATTTAGTGCCGTGCTCTCCAGGAAAGACTGTCCTGAGAAAACCTGCACCGTCAATGCAAACTAGATCATCGTCAAAACAGTCGTTCACTCACGGTGCAACGAAAAGTAAAAAGTTAGGCATGTGGAACACTTAGACTATATGTGTCTAATGTACTAATATACATGAAAAACAATACAAATGCATAAGCCACAAGGCATGCTGGGTAACTTCCTGTTTGGGGAAGTGTGCATTCCCAGCATGTCTTGCAGGTTATAAATTTGTAAAATTTGTACATTTGTTTCTTATGCTTGTTACTTTTGGTTGCACCGTGAGTGAGGTACGCATTTGGGTCTCCTAATTATGGAGACTAAATAAAACTAAATAAATCAAAAATAATAAAATAAAATTCTTGGTAAAAAAAAACGCACAATTTTGTGGACCGAATCGCGGATATCCGGGGATTGCTATGTTAATGCTAAATGCTAATTTAGTGCCGTGCTCTACAGGAAAGACGGTCCTGAGAAAACCTGCACCGTCAATGCAAACCAGATCATCGTCAAAACAGTCACTCACTCACGGTGCGACAAAAAGTAACAAGTTAGACATGTGGAACACGTAGACTATATGGGGCTAATGTACTAATATACATGAAAAACAATAAAAAATGTATAAGCCACAAGGTATGCTGGGTAACTTCATGTTTGGGGAAGTGTGCATTCCCAGCATGTCTTGCAGGTTATAAATTTGTAAAATTTGTAAATTTCTTATGCTTGTTACTTTTAGTTGCACCGTGAGTGAGGTAAGCATTTGGGTCTCCTAATTATGGAGACTAAATAAAACTAAATGAATCAAAACTAATAAAATAAAATTCTTGGTAAAAAAAACGCATCGCGAATATCCGAGGATTTCTGGCAATGTTAGCGATAGCATATGTTGGCGACAGCATCAGTGATGCTACGTAGCTTGGTCTGATGCACAATATTTTCAATATAACCTCATAGAAAGACGTTTATAGGGGAGTGATAGCCGATGGCTAGCTAATACAGAGACCATTAATTGTTTTTGTGTATTGTAAACAGACTTTCTTTCACCCCAAAAATTGCTAGTAGCCGATAGCATAATCGTACATCATCATTATCATCATAATCATCATAATCATCATATACATCAACATCATGGGCATAATGGTCGTAGCATCATCAATCACGTGCAGCAATGCCGTCATGACTTTGCATTGTTAAGCATGCATGAGCATTCCAAGGATCATGCTCGCCAGTCATTCCATGTCATTGTCCTTTCCCAAACGGTGGTAAAAGGTAATGGGGGGGGCGGGGTGTTTAGTTGCCTGCAAAAAGGGTGAGCGTCGAGTGGATGTTAGAGCGGCGTGGCGGTGACAAGATCAAGATCATGCAGATGAAAAGTCCTAGCGCCAGGATCGTTGGCGTCGTTACGTGTTGTTGTGGGAATGTTAGACGATGCTAGGAACGGCTACACTTAGAGAAAGTAGATGAGGCCCTAAGTGGAGGCTCGGAGGAAAGGGTACTCGGGACGAGAGGCGCTTCCTGGTAACCCTCGGCTTTGGCTGAGTGGAGCGGAGCTTATGTGGAGGACGGCGCTCTTTCAGCTACGTTCATGTTGTTGTGTTCATTGGTGAATGGAACTTTTCATTCTTAAGTATTTGTTATGAAATATACAATGGGAAATGGTATCGGCTGTATCGCACATTAACATTTAAGTTTATATTGCGCCTTGAATATATTACTATATTAATATTATATATACACCGTATTTTCCAGACTATAAGTCACACTTTTTTCATAGGTTGGCTGATCCTGCCACTTGTACTCCAGAGCGACTTATAAATGAAAAAAGTGTTTGTTACATAAACACTGGACACCTTTTCTGTTCATGTTTATTTTTGTGTTAGCATATCTTACATATCTTACTTAGCTGAATAACCATTGTGTTAGCATATCTTACATATCTTACTTAGCTGAATAACCATTGTGTTAGCATATCTTACATATCTTAGCTGAATAACCATTATGTTAGCATATCTTACATATCTTAGCTGAATAACCATTATGTTAGCATATCTTACATATCTTACTTAGCTGAATAACCATTGTGTTAGCATATCTTACTTAGCTGAATAAGCATTGTGTTAGCAGATCTTACATATCTTACTTAGCTGAACAACTATTGTGTTGGCATATCTTACTTAGCTGAATAACCATTGTGTTAGCATATCTTACTTAGCTGAATAACGATTGTGTTAGCATATCTTACTTAGCTGAATAAGAATCGTGTTAGCATATCTTACGTATCTTAGCTGAATAACCATTGTGTTAGCATATCTTACATATCTTACTTAGCTGAATAACCATTGTGTTAGCATATCTTACTTACTACAAGTAGTTTGTAGAATAAATTACCCACAAAAAAATGGGACTTATACTCGGGAGCGATTTATAGTCCAGAAAATACGGTATTAATAATCAATGCTGTTATTTATTATCTATTTATTCAAGCAAAGTTTGACATTTTTCCCGGGCTAAATTAAGCATAAAAATAGCTAAACCAACAAAAATACAAATATAAGGCATTCAGAAGAAGCATTCAAATACAAAAATATAGGTCACTAAGTGTTTGTAATAATACGCTGACGAGACAATAGCCACCGCATATTATGTCGAATTTTTTTGTCTTTTATGTCAACTTCATTGAGTAATACGAGCGTAAAGTTGACTATTGGGGTGTTATTTCATTTTTAGAGGACTCTAATGTGAAAAAGCTGTATATAGAAGGTTATAAATAGGTCTTATATGCCCCAACTATGAAAATTTATTAAATTTTTTATTATTTACTGGAACCAATTAGATGCCATTATGGTAGTTCTGTTTGTATTATTGACTATTATTTAAGAATGCGGGCACATAGATATTAATATAGATATTATTGACTGTTGTAGCTAGGACAAAATAGTTTGGATTTGGATACTTTAGGTGTCGCCCGTGAAGGTAGGATTATATGGGAACGGTCTTCCTGTGGGTATGGATGTGTGCAAGGCGCACAGCAGGACTACTCGAAGCCGATTGCCGTAATCATGCCAGCAATTAATTAATTTTTTTTTATTTTTTAAAAAGAGTTAATTGCTATTTCTGTGACGGCAGGCAGGCAAGTCAGGCAGGCAAGGCAAGCAGCACCTACTTGTTACATGGACAGGAGCAAAGACCACAGAATTTCCCTAGATCGTTCAAATTCTTTTCTGCATCCTTCATGTCCTTATTGATTTGGTCCATTCCCTCCTCGATGCGCTCCAGTTGTTCTGATTAAACGCGAGTCATTTATCCCCCACAGAACGAAGCACGAGAATCAGAGAGAGAGAGAGAGAGATAGAGGAGGAAAGAAAGAAAGAGGACAAAAGGAGAGAAGACAACAACTTCAGACACTCACTGTGACGAAATAAAGCAAAAAACAGTAAATTAAATTAAAAAAGAAAAAAAAAAGAGGAAAAACTGGACGCCACCACATACGTGACAACCTTTTGAGGCCCGTTTGTCAGTACCTACTTGTTACATGGACATATGAAAATTCCACAGCATTTCCCTAAATCTTTTAAATTTTTCTCGGCTTCCTTCATGTCTTGGTTGATATGGTTCATGCCATCTTCAACACGATCGAGTTGCTCTGGTCGGGACAAAGGGATGACAGTAGCGGAATGAATGTCATTGGCTGTTTGACAGAAATATCAATTATGATGTGGAGAAATTCGCTCGGGTGAATTAATTTCTATATGTACTGCTTGTATTACATGGGATGCATTTAACGAAACACAAGGCAGAGGTGTTCAAACTTTTGATATTTTGCAGATATTTTTATACTGGATATTTGTTCATATATATATATAAATTGTTTATATATATTTCAAGAAAAAAAACAGCATCTGAAAAAACATTATTGGTTCATTGCGTCCCATTTCTGTTGTTTTTTTTACGTTAATTTTCCAAATATTTCAACTCCCTTCTTTCTTTCCTCAATATTATGACTATATTTCAATAATATTTTAACTTAAGTTGCAATAATATTATACTTTTCCCCCAACCTAATTTTCTAAAACGTTACATTTTTAAAAAGTTTGTTTCTCATATTAAAACTTAAAAAAATTATTCCATTAATATTTCAACTCTGTTACTAAATGATATATATGAAAATTCTAATTTTTTACAAAGTACAACTTTTTTTCTTAATATTTGACTTTATTTTTGTAAAGTTATAATTTTTTTTTTTACTGTTGCATTTTTAGAAAATGTCCAGTTATTTTAAGCTGCTTCTTCTAAATTCATATTTAAATTATATGTTTATATTTGTATGATTTTATCTATGTATTTGACATGATTGAGTTTTTCCCCCCCAACCTAATTTTTCAAAAATTTTACAACTTTTTTATCTTCCATTTCTTATATTAAAATTTTTATTTTGTTTTTGTTATAGGTACCGTTAATTATCGGCCCGTGATATGGTGAAATTGAGAGTTGGATAATATCGGACATATTTTGGACACCAACCTAATTTTCCAAAACAATTTTATTTTTCAAGGTTTTTTTTTTTTAAGTCAGAATATGAGAAACAAAGAAAAGTTTTGGTTAATATTTCAACTCTATGCTACTAAAATGACATTATTTTTCCTTAAGTTTTTCATTCATTTATTTATTAGAATATAACTTTTTTCCTTAATATTTTGACTTTATTCTTGTAAGGTTATTGCAGATTTTTCTATTTTTACAGGGATTTTTTTCCCCAACTATTTCAAGCTGCTTCTTCAAAATTGTATATTTTAAATTCTATATTAATTTGTATAATTTTCTATGTTATATTATATATATATATATATATATATTTAACATTAATTTTTTCTGTAACCTAATTTTCCAAAAAATATTACAATATAAAAAACATTAAAAAAAAATTTAATTTATAAAACATTTTTGTCAACTAAAATGAAATTTTCTTCTCATAATATTACAGTGTTATTCTCATTAGATTACAAATTTTAACTTTGACTTTATTGTTGGAAAATTACTGCTGCTTTCTTGTTAAATGGGCCAAAAAAAAAAAAAGCCGCCGGCCACAATTGGCCCCAGGGTCACACTTTGGACACCGCTGCCCTTAATATATGGAATGTTGTAATATCACATGGTCCACATCAGTCAGTTACCATGGAAATGCATTTTACTTTGGAAATGTATATTCACTCATATTTGTCAATGTTATTTGTTGTGGAATCACTGTGATGCGTTTAGTGTCATCTTGGGTAATGTAGCTTCGACAAAAATGAAACGATGTTTGTTGATGTTTCGTGTGTATGACCTGCCTTTCTGGGCCTTCGTCATGCTAAAATGGCGGATGGTGGAATTCATCAATGAAAATATGTTCCCATTCATAAATCCCCGGGGGTAGTTAGCAAGTATGCTAATCAAGGACCTTATTACATGATTCAGTGTTTTGATGGCGGCGGCGCGGAGCGTGCTACGCTCATTAAAGTGTGTGGCATGCAGTGTAAATGAAGGCTGTTCAGTCGGCTGTGCTGAAGGTTTTTGAGTCCCGTGGGGGGGGGGCAAGCTGACACAAATCCAGGGTTGGAGGAGCAATAGTGGAAATGTTTACGGCCCTGTTGGTGCAATTAACGATGCTTTATGGGACAAATCAAATGCTTTATGAGTCTTACCCCCCCCCCCAAAGAGATGCTGATGGTACCTTTTCATGGTTTCAGCATAGTCGACTATAGTCGAATATTTTGTCTTTACCGAATAAATCTATGGATATCGAAGTGGCAGCGACTTTTTAGTTGACCTCAAAAAGTAAAGATTAAGAGAATTAAGTCGGAAATTTACCAGAAAAAAGTTGCAGATTTAAGAGGAAAAAAAATTGTTACATTACGAGGATAAAGTTGTAAATTTACGAGAAACAGTGTCGTAATATTATAAGAATAAAGTCGTAAATTTGCAGAGTTGCAGATTTAGGAGGAAAAAAATCGTAACATTACGAAAAAAAAGTTGTACATTTACAAGCATAACGTCATAAATGTAAGCGAAAGAGTCGTAATATGAGAATAAAGTTGTAAATTTACGAGAAAAGAGTCATAATATTATGAGAAAAAAATCTTAAAATTTAAGAGAAAAAAGTTGTAGATTTAGGAGAAAAAAACTTGTAACATTACGAGAATAAAGTTGTACACTTTTAAAGTTGTAAATTTACAAGAAAAACATTGTGAATTTACGAGAAAAAAGGTTGTAATATTATGAGCATATAAAGTCATTAATTTACGAGAAAAAATTTACGAGAAAAAAAACTCGTAACGTTACAAGAATATCGTCATAAATTTACAAGAATAATGTCATAAATATAAGACAAAAAGTCATACTATTATGACAATAAAGTCATAAATTTATGAGAAATAGAGTCGTAATATTATGAGAAAAAAGTCGTAAATTTACGAGAAAAAAGTTGCAGATTTAGAGAAAAAAAACTTGTAACATTGAGATTATAGAGTCATACATTTACAAAAATAACGTCATAAATCTAAGAGAAAGAGTCGTAATATGATAATAAAGTCGGAAATTTGTGAGAAAAAATTTGTATATTTATGAGAATATAAAGGCATAAATTAAGAATAACATCGCAGATTTACGAGAAAAAGAGTGGTAATATGAGAATAAAGTCGCAAATTCACGATAACGTTGTAATATTCAGAGAAAAAGAGTAGTGATATTTTGAGAATGAAGTTCGAAAGTACGAAAATAATGATGTAATATTCTGAGAAAAAAACTAGTAATATGAGAATAAAGTCATAAATATACGAGAATAACGTCGTAAAAAAATACAATTCCTTCGAGAAGGAATGAAGCTTTCCTCTTGCTTCAACCAAGCTTTTTATTGATAACATATCAGCGAGACAGAGCAGTCCAGCGCAAACAGATTAGCATGGCTAGCCCTTCTCGCTAGTTGTTATCATAATAATAACCTGTCCACATATCCAGAAAATATTTGTTGAAAAACAACACAAACTTGAATCTTATTTACGTCTTAAATACTATCTCTGATTTTGTCAGCTGACTATAGGGGTGTTATTTCACATGTAGAGAGCTCTAACAATGGTAAAAGTCGCATTTTGAAAGTCAATGTAATTGTCTTATATTTGGAGTCATTACGGAGTATGTATAAGTAAACCTAACAACATTTGAAATAATGTTCAAAGTCACCCTGCCACCAACACGTAAATAGTAATACTCATAATAGTACTACACTGTATTTTGGCACTGTGGTACTGTGTTTTTTGTGTGTGTGTTTCTTGGCACTTTCAACACGTCCAGCTGCTGTTGTCGGCTAATGGAGAGAGAAAAAAACAACAACAAAAAAAAAACGCTAGCAAATAGAAAGAAAATAAAAGTAAAGTATTAAAAAGGAACAAAAGGTTAATAAATAAAGAAGCTGAAAATATAAACATCACCCTGGAGTGAAAGGATTTCAAAGAAATTGTTATAAATTGTTAATAACAAAACCCCAAACATTGGTCAATGAAAAATAATAATAGTCATTACAATATTCCAAATAGACAATTCTACATTCCATTATGTACATAAATGTGGCGTTCCTAGTGTGACTATATTTCTAATGTAACAGTATGTTACAGTATTATTAATATAGCATAATATAACCATTTTCCATGCACACTTACCTCCTTGTTCGTCCAACATAACCAAAGTCCTGATGCCAGCATCTTTGCTCTACAAGGTAGCAAGGTAGGTTGAGGTAGCAAGGTAGGGAGAAAACAAGGAAAGAAATATAACAGAGGTTAGTCATAACGCTCCACAACGGTCATCACTGTCAAACAGTATAGCAGTTTTATCGGAACCAACAAATGAGGGGTAATATCACAGGTTCCCCCGGCATGGTGTGGCTTCTCGGAAACAACGATAATATGCGGCACCTGGCTCGGCCCCGATAGGCATAAATCTGATTATCCAGTGTCGGTGTATACACGCTGGTAATAGAGCATGCATGAAGGCACACGCGTCCCCCCCGACCCCCCCAGCTGCCTCCTCAGCGGTTTCGGAAGAAAGCCAACTGACTTTAGAGAGGCGGCAGGGAGCAATAAGGCAAATTTATTCTGTAATTCAGCCAGGAGTAATCCCCATGAAGTAAAATGTGCCTCTGGAGGGAGGGGGTGGGTAGTGGGGGGGGCACTCTTATGGAGTAAATATGATCTCAAACAGGCAAAGAAATGCCTTGCCCTCTCCTATCTGGGGAGTGGGGGGGGATTTACACATTTTAATATCACAAACACTGCGCAGGCCACATAGTAAATTTGACTATAGGGGTGTTATTTCACGTCTGAAAGGCTCTAATAATGTATTTAGAAGTATTTAGAAGGTCCTAAGCAGGGTTTCCATGCTTAATCACGAAAATATTGCATTAATTATCCTACTATGAGTGGTTAGAATTGTAGGTTAGAATTTTGCGGTGTTGCAATTTAATGATTCCCCCCATGAATTCTTTCATCTTGAAAATAAACGTTATTAGTTTTTGCAACATAGGCCAATCTGAAAATACCATGCATATGTCCCACATGCTTGTCTATCACGTACTACTAGGTCTTTTTTTAAATGTCCTATCTTTTCACAGGTTAAAACAGTTCCTGGATGGATGGATGGCTTCATCTGTGGCGTGCTTCAGTCAACATACAGTCAAGAATCACCACCCTCAAAATCTGGCATTTTATGTCGTTTTTGGATGCTTCTGGGGCCCCTGTTGAGTGTCTGTGAGGTTTCCGCTGTTTTTTTGACCAGAAAAGTGCATTTTCAGCAAGTTGAAAAAATGAAAAAAAAAACGACATACTAACCCCTTACGTTTTTTGTCACAAATCAATGCCCTCAAACACTGGCGTTTTATGCGCTTTTTGGGTGCTCCTGGGCCCCCTTTTGAGTGTGTGTTAGATTTCCGCTGTTTTTTTGACCAGAAAAGTGCATTTTCAGCAAGTTGAAAAAAATTAAAAAAACGACATACTAACCCCTTACGTTTTTTCTTACTAAGTTCTATGTGAAGTATTTCCATAATGCCTCATATTAACTCATCTATCTTATATTATCTCATCTCGTTTCATATTATCAACATACTATATTGTATATAACTCTGGGAAAAACTGTTGATTTTTGTTAATACTTGGGTTGTTTATATTGTTTATTTTTCTATATTGTGTATTTTGTACTGCTTATCTGACTCTGTACTCTTGCTGCTGTGCAATACAAATTTCCCCACTGAGGGACGAATAAAGGCATATCTTAATCTCTTAATCTCTTTTGTCAAAAATCACCGCCCTCAAACTCCGGCATTTTATGCCATTTTTGGATGCTTCTGGGGCCCCTTTTGAGTATGTGTGAGGTTTCCCCATTTTTTTTTTTTACCAGAAAAGTGCATTAGAAGCAAGTTGAAAAAAAAAACAGAAAAAAACGACATACTAACCCCTTACGTTTTTTGTAAAAAGTCACCAAATTCAAACTCTGGCATTTTATGCCATTTTTGGATGCCCCTGGTGAGTGTGTGTGAGGTTTCCCCTGTTTTTTTCACCAGAAAAGTGCATTTTCAGCAAGTTGAAAAAATAAAAAAAAAACGACATACTAACCCCTTACGTTTTTTTTCAAAAATCAACGCCCTCAAACACTGGCGTTTTATGTGCTTTTTGGGTGCTTCTCGGCAAAAAAAAAGACATCCTATCCAGTCAAGATGTGTTTTCAAGGTGGGAACGGCTCGGCTAACAATCCTAAATAAAATGAATCCTCTTCGCTAGGACGTCTCTCTGTGGCTGAGGAGTGATGTTATTATGTGAGACAACCTGAGCATCCAACGGCGCTGCTGCTATGTTTAGCTT
This sequence comes from Doryrhamphus excisus, assembly GCF_030265055.1. Lineage (NCBI taxonomy): Eukaryota > Metazoa > Chordata > Actinopteri > Syngnathiformes > Syngnathidae > Doryrhamphus > Doryrhamphus excisus. The sequence goes on from NC_080466.1 coordinate 30,079,339, forward strand.
TCGCTTTGACATGGCGGCTAGGAACGACTATTAGTGGGGGTTGTATAAGACGGAGATTTAAGTTGTCAACAGGTTACATATTTACCATAAATGTCATTTAAAAAAAAGCACATTTTGAATATTTTCAAAAGGTAGTTTTACCTCTTCCACCAGCTGCAGCATACGACGAGTGCTCTCCAGTGACTGCGGGGGGGAAAAAAAATAGCTATTATTGGAAAAATAAGTGACATGCAATGTAAGCTCATATTGTACTCTTGACTGTAATATTCATTGGTTGTTTCATTCAGTAAACAAACTATATGATCACTTCCTGTACAGATGCTATATTGTTTTATAAAGTGTGTTAATTATAAATAAAGTGTACAAATATTAATAAAGTGTGTTTATTATTGTGGTAGTACTTTGAGAATGTTAGTATGGAATTGTTACACGTCTAGATTCAGTCTATTTCAGTGCATCACTCACAATAGGTCAGTATATATACACATATATATATATATATATATATACTATATATAAATATACATATATATATATATATACATATACAGTACATACATACATACATATATACACACACACTAGTATAACAACATGACAGCGTCACCTTTTAATGAACACTTTACAAACTACACTAAATTCATCAGACAGCAACTTAACATGAAGCACGTGTATATACAAATATTCACACATTCCTAATATGAGTTTAAAATAAAGCTGTGCTGCGATGTTGTCAGCTTCCTTCTTTTTTGCTTTGTGGCTCCCTCTGGTGGACAGAAGGTATTCGCAATGCTTAATATGCTCCTCCAATGAAAATGTATTATGGGAACAGTTTAAAAAAAAAATCATATTACACTCATATTGGTACATGTTTATATGATTCAGAGTATGATGTTTTTTTGTTTGAGATCACTGATAGCTTGTGATTGGCTCCTGCCCCATTATACCAATTTATGACTTGACTTTCCTTTTCTATAAGGGTGCGGCAACTACTACACATTCTGTGTACTTTCATTTTGGGCTCTTCCTTGTTCACTAATGGTAAGAGTCCTGCAATGTAACCAAATACATATGATTTTTCTAATAAAACATGTAAAAAAAAAACCTGTGTGAAATCATCATTGACTACCTCTCAGATAGTATTTACAATGTCATTATGGTACATCTCTGCAACTGCAATACTGTTGTCTGATAAATACTCTATTATTTCTAAGGTAGCTTTTCTATTGGATGTTATTATGCTGGTGTGTGTATAGCTATACTGTATTTGGATAGAATGTGGTTATTATACCACATATAGCTCTGGTTCCCAAGCTATATGAGGCTGCACCCCCCCCCCCAGCAGGGACACTCGATGACATCGCCGTCTTACACTGACACAGCTTCCTGTTGATCCCTGCAGTATCCACATCAAGAAATAAAGGGAATGTAAAAAAATTAACATTTTAAAAAGTTTTTTTTTTTTTGTGTCTTTATAGTCCCGACTGTTTATCATGCCACCATTTTGTGCACATTTTATTCTCCGGGATGCTCAATATTCTGCTAGTGGTTGTCAGTGTGAGTCATATGTGAACGTGGGGTAGGGGGGTGGGGGTGGTGACACACTCCAGGCGTTCAGTGGGGATGAACTAAACACCCACATACACACAAGGTCATACATGAATACTGCATATATTATATATATATGGCGGACACAAGGGAGTAAAGGCCTCTCGCTTACGTTTTAGGGCCATGTTTTTTTTGGGGGGGGGGGTGTGCAAGGCTATATGACGCAAAATGCGTAAAAACCACATTGGTGACCCCCCGATGTGAAACAGTTGCTGACCTACAAGCCGTTCTTTGTTCCACAAATGCCACCAGGAAGACAGAAAGACACATTACAAGTTTTTGCAGGTTTTAAAGTGATCTACTGAGCACCTGAACGCATCGTACAGATAGTAACCAACCTTACTGTCCTCAATAACAGTCTAAGTCGCATTTAATTTATTTTGACGTAGGACTTGGAGGGCGTTGAGAGAGCATGGAGGAGTGTAGCGTGCAGATGGTTACGCAATGTCCGAAAAATGCTAACGCGTGCACACGCATAGTTCAGTTCCAATTGTGAAAATTTTAACAATTCCGTGGTGTTATATTTGTTTTTTTGTTATTTTGATGTCTTTTGAAAAAATGGCTGCTATTGAATGAGTTAATAACATTTGGTGCTATAATATTCCAAGTGCATATGACAGAATACAGAAATTATTGTGCTTGTTAGGGGTGTAGGAAAATATAACGATACTCGTTCCATGATACTGTATTGCTATTAAAAAGTATGATATGGATATTTTTAGGCATTTACAAACTACACTAAATTCATCAGACAGCAACTTAACATGAAACACGTGTATATACAAATATTCACACATCCTAATATGAGTTTAAAATAAAGCTGTGCTGCGATGTCGTCAGCTTCCCTCTTTTTGCTTTGTGGCTCCCTCTGGTGGACAGAAGCCATTCGCAATGCTTAATATGCTCCTCCAATGAAATGCATTATGGGAACAGTTGTTGTTTTAAAGGTAGTAATGTAGATCATAATGTAAAAGGTGACACTGTCATGTTGTTATACTAGTGTTATACTATATATATATATATATATATATATATATATATATATATATATATACACACACACACACACACACACACACATACTAGTATAACACTAGTATAACAACATGACAGCGTCACCTTTTAATGAACACTTTACAAACTACACTAAATTCATCAGACAGCAACTTAACATGAAACACATGTATATACAAATATACAAACATCCTAATATGAGTTTAATGCTTAATATGCTCCTCCAATGAAAATGTATTATGGGAACAGTTTAAAATGTATTTTTTACACTCATATTGGTACATGTTTATATGTTTCAGAGTATGATGTTTTTTTTGTTTGAGATCACTGATAGCTTGTGATTGGCTCCTGCCCCAATATACCAATTTATGACTTGACTTTCCTTTTTCTAGAAGGGTGCGGCAACTACTATATACAGTACATTCTGTGTACTTTCATCTTTCTATGTACTTTCATCAGTACCCCCAGCAGTGCATATTGCTGGTGTAATTCAGTTTTTCCAGGAAATAATCTTTAACTACAAAAAAATATTGCCTTGTTAACAGTATCGTGATATATGGTATCGTGATACGTTATCGTATCGTATCGCCATATTCTAGTGCTTGTTCTCACCTCGTCGGCCAGCTGGTCGGCACGTTGCTGCATGTCTGACAGCTCGTTGCGCATGTCGGCGTCATCTGCCATGGCTGTTGGGTGCGGGGGGTGGAGAGGGTCTCCAACAGGGAAGAAAAGATCCTAGAGGGAATCCAGAAAGAGCTGAAAGAGAAAACAAGACAGCCGGGGATTTGGTGTAAACAGCTGAGGCCAGTGATGTGTCAACACTTCTAACCGAATCACGGCGTGACCTTGAACCAGTAGCCGGTGGTCACCGCACGGTTGCCGAAGGATAGATCACCATCAGAAGGCTCGGCTACTACAAGCGTGTCAGGCTCATTTGCACTGAGGTTGACCAGAAATGAAAGGACAAGCCACAATGGCCGCTCACACCACAAACATGTGCTTACATTTGCTAATTAGCTAATGATCAACGTCAGGCCGATTTGTTCTTTTAAGTACAGCGAGGCCGGTGTCACAATGTAGCCGTGTAGCCGTGCACGGCTTTAATAGATGTGACTTCATGGAAGGAGAGCAAGCACGGATGATTGCAGAGGAATGTCCAATTAGAGCAAAGGGTCTCCAAAGTGCGGCCCAGGGCCATTAACCACACGTGGCTGTTTTTTTTTTTTTAAATGGACCCTTGGCACATTCTAAAAATACAATTTAACATTGTAATCTAATGAGAAAATCTTGCATGATTTACTAGCATAAAGTTGAACGATTAAAGAAAAGGATGTTATATATGAAGATGTTTGATATTGGCTTTTATTTTGCCAAATAACGATATTACCGATACTGTCCAACTCTCAATTTCCGATACCGATATCAGCCGATAACATGACATGTGGTGGAATGAACACAAATGTGCTGTACACAGCATTTTTTTAAATCAGGAAAAAAAATTATATCAACCAATCATTTTAATAAAAAAAAAATTAAATAGATAAATTAACTAATTAAAATTAAATAATTTAAATTTTTTGTATTCTAATGATAAAAACATTACATTTTCAGAGAATAGATTCTTTTAAATTATGAGGAAAAATACTCTAATTTTTGGAGCCGAGTTAAAATATTAAAAAATATAGTATAATAATATATAATATAAAATAAATTAATTTAATTATATAATAATAATTTAATTATATATTATATTTATTATTATAAATAAACTATTAATTATAAAGTTAAATATATAAATAAATATAATACTTTTTACACAAAAATATGTAATATGAGAATGAAATAAAAAGGTAAAAATATTTGAGGGGGAAAACAACAATAAAGTCAAAAAATACTCTAATTTTTGGAGCCGAGTTGAAATATTAAAAAATATAGTATAATAATATATAATATAAAATAAATTAATTTAATTATATAATAATAATTTAATTATATATTATATTTATTATTATAAATAAACTATTAATTATAAAGTTAAATATATAAATAAATATAATACTTTTTACACAAAAATATGTAATATGAGAATGAAATAAAAAGGTAAAAATATTTGAGGGGGAAAACAACAATAAAGTCAAAATATTAAGAATAAAAGTCATATACTAATGAGGAATTTTACAAGGTTTTTGCAAGAATAAATTCTTAACATGAGGAAAAATCATGCAATTTTTGGAACATAGAGTTGAGATTAAGATTAAGATTAAGATATGCCTTTATTCGTCCCTCAGTGGGGAAATTTGTATTGCACAGCAGCAAGAGTACAGAATCAGTTAAGCAGTACAAAATACACAATATAGAAAAATAAACAATATAACGACTCAAGTATTAACAAAAATCAACAGTTTTTCCCAGAGTTATATACAATACAGTATGTAGATAATATGAGACGAGATGATATATATGACCAGTCTATACACTGAGATCTTGCTAGTGAGTTAATATGAGGCATTAAAGAAATACTTCACATAGAACTTAATATATTGCATTTAGAGCCTTAATATTGCACATGGAGGTTGATCAGATATTGCACAGTGAATGGGGTCTGGAGTAACTATACTGAATGTAAAAAGCAAAATATTACACAGATGTACATAGCAGTGTAGAAGTCTATTGGGAGCAGTGCTGGTTGTACAGCCTGACAGCTAGATATATATTTATAAAAATAACGTGTAAAATACTACGGGAGTAAAGTCGTAATATTATTGGAACAAACTTAAACATTACATGGGATGAAGCTGAAATATTCGGATAAAAATTGAAAAAAAAGAAAAAAATAGTATAATGTAAAATAAATTATTAATTTATTTTTTTATTATATAATAATTTTATTATATCTTATATTTATTATTATAAATAAATGATTAATTATAAAGTAAAATATATAAATATGGTATTCCTGCCCTAAATTCTCTCTCTGCTCGCCTTTTCTGTGCTGCGTGGCTTCACAACAGCAGCCATGTTGGCTTACATAAACCTCAAAGTGCACGGCGCACCGCAGTGCTTCGCGTCTGAATCCGGTCCGATTTACAGCAGACTTCATGGCGACTTGACACGGGGGGTGGAGTGGACGGATTATCGCTTCCCTGCAGATTTATGTAACCAAAATCAAACATTGGGCTTTGAACACACCGCGCTGACCTTTTTACTTTATGGCTCAATTTACAGGCGTCACATTTTGCATCATAGCTCGCCTCAGCGCTTCCTGAATTTCTCTTCATCCTTTTTTTTTCCCAACAAGGAGGAGGTACAGTACTGCAACCATTATGTAACTAGTAGCTTCTAACTACTACAATTACTCTGATTATATACTACAACATTGCTACAAAATACAAACAATCCTTAAGCCTATGGGAATCAAACCCAGGTCTTTCCGATCTCCTGACTGTGTAGGCTACATGATAACCGCCCATCTTTATATCTAATATGTCTTATTTTCTCTGATTATATCTGCTGTACTGGGTAAACAAATGTAAAGGTGACTGTGGGGGTGTTATAGTATCTGCAGGTCTCTAATAATGTTAAGATTTAGGAGATTAGAAACAGGATTTTCCATGCAAAATATTGTATTAATAATCCTAGTATGAGTGGTTAGCAAGCTGGCCTCACAGCGAGGAGACCCGAGTTCAATTCCACCCTCGGCCATCTCCTCTGTGTAGAGTTTGCATGTTCTCCCCGTGCATGCGTGGGTTTCCTCCCACATTCCAAAAACATGCTAGGTTAATTAGCGACTCCAAACTGTCCATAGGTATGAATGTGAGTGTGAATGGTTGTTTGTCTATATGTGCCCTGTGATTGGCTGGCCAACAGTCCAGGGTGTACCCCGCCTGGGATAGGCTCCAGCACCCCCGCGCGACCCTCGTGAGGACAAGCGGTGGAGAATGAATGAATGAATGTCCTTACCTTTAGACATCTCTACAATTTTACTATACAAACTATGCTAACTAACCCTACTTTGTAGAGATTCCCTGCACAAATTAATGGCAATTAGTGTACATTGGAGTCCTCCAGACGTGAAATAACACCCCTATAGCAAATTGTCCATAGGTATGAATGTGAGTGTGAATGGTTGTTTGTCTGTATGTGCCCTGTGATTGGCTGGCCACCAGTCCTCTCGTCCGAAGACAGCTGGGATAGGCTCCAGCACCCCCGCAAACCCTTGTGAGGATAAGCGGTAGAAAATTAATAAATTAATTTCTGCTATATTGCATAATAGGACTGTGAAGGTGACTATAGAGGTGTTATTTTACAGGGTGTACCCCTCCTCTCGCTCGAAGACAGCTGGGATAGGCTCCACCCCGACCCTCATGAGGATAAGGGTATATACCTTTTAATACCTGACTGCTGTGCCCCGCCCGCTTTTAGCCTTGTTTTAGCTCTGAATGAATGTTTGGATATTGTATTTTAATGCATCGTTTACTCTGTTTTTACTCAACTGTATTTTTATTTCTTTTTTTTTTCTACTGGAACACGTCTTTGAGCACTCTGAAAAGCACAATACAAATAAAATGTATATTATTATTAGAAAACGAATGAATGAATGAATCTTACTATGCTAATATTCCAATAGCATCAATTAACTGCAAATGTCAACATAATGCTAACACTCATTTTCACTAATAGCAAACAATGTGACACGTGGCCTGACAGTTGACCGTTTTTCTCGTGATTCCTAGCTTGTTTCGTTTTTACAAGAAAACGTCAACATCCGTATGTACGCTAAATATGACCTTAAATGGAGAACCACCCGTAAACAAACCAAAAACTTTAGTGTTTTTAGTGTAATGAACTTCACTCACGCCATAGCAAATGCGGCTCTCTGTTACGACGACAGATAGAAAAATCATGGCGGATATTCCCCACACCGCCACAAAGCGTCACACAGCGTCTGAATCTCTTTTTTTTTAACTGCATTCTAACCTGAACACATCACTAACAGCACCATTCCAACAAACATGTACTATTTGGAACTTACGTCTCTCGTCCATTCATCCTGGGAAGCACACTTCCTCATTCACTTTACAAGAACACGACGTGCATTCACGGACACTCCGTACATCACAACACCTTTATAATACATAAAAAAAGATGAAGAAAAACATGAGGCGGATGTTCTTGTGACTTGTTTCGGAATTCTTAATTCGGATAAACAATTTAATACATTGAAGTATGCTGAATAATACACTGAAAACAAAGTACCTTCAATTACGTGATGTCTTTGAACGCTACTCTTCATTGGTCATAATAACACGGTTTAAAGCAGGGGTCTCAAACTCAATTTACTTGGGGGCAAAAAAACGCATTTATTAAAAACAATTTTTTTAAAAAAATTCCAATTTTCTACAAGAAAAGCTCTGATAAAACATTCCACTGTTCTCAAATATCTTACTTTTTATTTTTCTACACAAAATAAGATGACAAATAAATAAACAAATCAAGAATAAAGAAAATCAATCAATCAGTAATAAATAAATAAATATAATAATAACAATAAAACGGCAAATAATAAAAACTTAAGAAACCACATATAGTTGGTGGGTAGACAAATTATTATTTTTTTCAGATTAAAATGAACAAAGCATTATTAGAGCCCTGTAGACATGACAAAACATGACTATAGTCACATTTATACTCTTTTTTTATATACAACATATTGCGCAACTGCAGGGTCTAGAGACACATGCTAACTCGCAAACTAGAGAGCTAGCGACCTAAACGGTAGCCTTCAAGTTATTTCCTTTCAACTTAAATAGCCAAAAACCTACCACTTCCACACGGATAGGGAGGATAACTATTAACAGTTATTTAACCTTTAACATGAACATTAATCAAACGTAATAATAATTTTTTCTGGGTACATGATACCGTACAGCATCCATATCAAACTTTCATATCAAGGCGGGGGCCTCAAACTAGTGTCCTGCGGGCCATATTTGGCCCGTGGGCCGCGTGTTTGAGACCCCTGGTTTAAAGTGTGATTGAAATGTTCTAAAAAGACTAGTGTTAGATTTGTGTGTTTTTTTTTTTTTTAAGCTTGATTGACGTATTTAGTTGGTTTGGATCCGTTCATACACGTATAATCCTGTCCTGTCATTTATCTTCCTCTTCATTAAATACAGTACAAAATTAGCATATTTCCGGCGTAGTTGCCCATCGTGATTAATCTGTTGTAATGTTTTTATATGAGCGTGCAAGTGTAATAAAATCAAGGTGACAGTACATAAAGAAGGATTGATCGGTATCTGTATTCCGCCGTGCATCACCTCTGAAAAAGCACGCTGCATGATAAACTGAAAGGTACGATAACAAAATAGCATATCGAGATAAATTGTGTGTTTCCAGGATATTTTGAAGATACTTTATCTTGAAATCTTCTCTTCCTGGAAGCTCTTAGAAACCCAGAAAGAGATTAGAGGAATGCAAAGAAGCAAAAGACTGGAACCGAGGACGGGAAATTGGGTACGGTAATATACCCAATATACCGTTTATGTTGACGTGTTGTAGTGTTGTTAACGTTGCCACTAACAAAGTCAGTGTTTTGCAAGTCTTTAATCTAAAATTTTGAGTCAAGTCTAAAGTCAAGTCCAAATATTAAGTAATGTATTTTATTCAGAATCATGAAATTATTCCTAAATTGTGTACGACGACGAGGATGTCAACATATTCCTCTGGCAAAACCAACCGCTGATGTCGATGTTGATGTCAGTCAACCAGTCCGAGGCGGTGTCGACATAAACGGGCCCCAATGTACACTAATTGCTGTTAATTTGTGCAGGGAATCTCTACAAAGTAGGGTTAATTAGCATAGTAAAATAACATTGTAGAGATGTCTGAAGGTAAAATAACACCCCTATAGTCAACTTTACACTCCTATTACGCAATATAGCGGACATTCATTCATTCATTTTCTACCGCTTATCCTCACGAGAGTTTGCGGAGGTGCTGGAGCCTATCCCAGCTGTCTTCGGGCGAGCCAATCACAGGACCAATTAACCTAGCATGTTTTTGGAATGTGGGAGGAAACCGGAGTACCCGGAGAAAACCCACGCATGCACAGGGAGAACATGCAAACTCCACAAAGAGATAGCCGAGGGTGGAATTGAACTCTGGTCTCCTAGCTGTGAGACCTACGTGCTAACCACTCGACCACTGTGCAACCATATATATATATAGCAGACATAATAAGATATAATATAGACTCTCACATGCTAGCATTGGGAGAGTTTACTTTAGTTTAGTTGACATTACTGACACCTAGTGACTAGTTTGGGGTACTACATATCATCACATGTGTTTGAATGTGTCTACTGAATGCCTTATAATTGTATTTTAGTTCATTTAGCCGTTTTTATGCTTGAAAATGCTTAATATAGGCACAAAAATATGCATATTATTGACAAGTAATAGGCAGTCTACAACCACAAAACAGCAATGATTTATTATTTAATAAAATTTTGAAAAAAAACGTGACAAACTGAAGCCGCAAAATTGGAATCCATGTTCAAATATGACAACATTTTCATCCCAGTAAGATTTTAAATGCTAAGATGCTAGATGAGCACACACCACCATCACCATTACGGTACACCCATTACACAACCACAACACCGGACTCTAACCAAGGTGACCTTGTGACCTGGTACCAACAGGGAGACGATAAAAATCAGGATGCTGACTTTTATTAAAACACACAACAGGGCTGTAGAATGAAGCACTAAACAAACAAACCTGTCAAAATAAGAGCGCGTGGACACTTTTATTACACCCGGCTCGCCTGTAGGAGCGTGTCAGGGTGTGGTTTGCTGATTAGCGCTGGTGTTGAATTGATGGCACTCCAGAAAAGGGGGGGGGGGGGCTCGTAAAAAGGTGATGTATGGCTCAGACAGGCGATTATTGGATTTAGGCTGAACGCGGCATCGACTCCCATATAGGATTTGAAATAAATGGCTAGCAATACAAGCTGCAATTCCATACATAAGGAATAGCATTGAATAGCATCTATTCAACTTTAAAGTGTATCAATTTATCATGCCTTTTTATGACTTCACAATGGTCGCCATGGGAACAATAACATCAGATATGAATGTAACACGGGATTGCGCACCTCCATCCTGTAGTATTATTTCTTCTTTAGATACTACATCTCCAATCAAATACTTTGTATTGTCCCCCGCTTGTCCCCGCACTCCCCTCTCTGTTTTCTTTTTTTGTATTTTCTATCCCCTCCTGCTCCGGTCCAGCCGCTCCAAATATGCATAACAAAAACATCAAATAAAGGCAAACAATAACAAATCTGTTTAGCAAGTAAGGGAATTTAGATGAATAGTACTATTCTAGTAATATTGGACAGGACCAAAAATATCATTTTAATAAAATAAAGTTGAAAATATTAAAGTCAAACAAAACAAACTGAAGTTTTAATTTTTGGAAAATTCGGTTGGAAAAAAAAATTATAATATTATGAGGATAAAGTCATAATTACAAAAGGAAAGTAGGACATGGAAAAAACTAAGAATTTAGAAGAATAAAGTCAAAATATTAAGCGAAAAAAAGGCATATTCCAAAGAGAAAAAAATTCAAGTTTTAATTTTTGGAAAATTCAGTTGGAAAAAAAATTATGATATTATGAGAATAAAGTCATAATTACAAAAGGAAAGTAGAACATGGAAAAAAGAAATAATTTACAAGAATAAAGTCAAAATATTAAGAGAAAAAAGGCATATTCCAATGAGGAAAAATGTTGTATTTTTTTGGAAAATTAGGTTGCGAAAAAAAATTATAATATTATGAGAATAAAGTCAAAATTACAAGAGGAAAGTAGGACATGGAAAAAACTAAGAATTTACAAGAATAAAGTCAAAATATTGAGAGAAAAAAAGGCATATTCCAATGAGCAAAAAATTGCAATATTATGCAAAAAATATTGTCATATTGATTTTTTAATAAAATATAATATGACAGACAAACAAAACAAAATAAAGTTGAGAAATTATGATAATTCAAATTCTGCATCACAGTACATGTCGGCATTCATGCATCCCCAGTGCCGGCAGCATTCATGCAGCCCCCCCATCCCCCACAACCACAACGCTTTGTTTTTCTATGCTATATTTGCTAGAAGCATAACCCCCGCCTGAATAATAACGATGATGTAACATGACACAACACACCTAAGTGTCACTTCAGCTGGAGCTCTCTCTCTCTCTCTCTCTCCGGAGAGGAGCTAGCATTAAGTGCTTAAGCGACGTCCTGGCGGGTGGCTCTACAGACACTGACATGCATTATTGACCCGAGAATCCCTCACCCCCGACCCTTATTCATCACACACACACATAGTTAATAGCTTTCTTGAACATATTAAACAGATATGCTACTAATGCTATGCTATATGCTATATGCTACTGGTATAAACCGATGCAAAACTGCATAGGAAAATAACAATTCAAACCTAAGTTCTTCTTCCGGGTTACGTTACACAATGAAGTCGATAATCCCACAAGACAACACGGTATCGATGCCTCGCAGCATTTTTGACGGGCGAATTCAAGGGCTTCCAAAAGACAAAAGGACAAGAACAAGCGAAGTGAAACCACTTTCATCATTGGCTTAATTGCGTTGTAAGGGAGATGCTGCCGTGGATGCATCTGCCAGTAAAAGACCCATGCAAGGTGAACACAAGGGCGTCTGCGATGATATCAGTCGCCTTAACTGGAATATCACTGCATGCTATTACAGCCGGTATTTGACTGCTAGGGGAGGAGACATGACGGTGTTCTGGGGGGGCCCCAGAAACACTAAAAAGATGGGGGGCGGAGGGGTGGTGGTGGTGGGGGGGGGGGGGACTGGTGGGATTAGCATATGATGAAAAAACCACTGAGGCAATCTCTGTACATGTTGACGGTGTTTTGGATTTTAGCACATTTGGTTTACGATGCTGTAAAAGTCTAAGCAGAGACTTGTAAACGAGTCAGCGTGGACCTGCTTAAGTCGGTCACGCTCATGTCGACCCCCCCCCCAACCGATGTTAGACATACAGGATGTGACTCATGAATAAAGTCTTTTTACCGACTCGGGACTCATGGTTACTCACCTCCGTTAATTCATTCACTTACTCACGACAAAGACTCGGGTGTCAGTAACTCAGGACCAGTTGACAAAGACTCACATTTCACTGACTCACAAGTGCGCAACGAAGACTTGATATGTTTTCTCGGACTCACAAGAGCTTCATGAAGCTCACAAAGACTTGGCCAAGATTCAAGTTTCACTGATTTACGGGTACTTGACAAAGACCGGAGTTACACTGATTCACAGGTGCTCGACACAACTGGAGTGTCGCTAACTCATGGGTACTCAACGAGTACTTCAGTGTAACTGACTCGCGAGTAGTGTCAAGACGACTAAGGGATTTGACAAAGACTCAAGTTTTACTGGCTTACATGTGTGTGACGGAGACTTGAGTTGCACTGACTGATGGGAACTCAAAGAAAACTCAAGTTTCACTGACTCACAGGTCCCCAACAAAGATCAGGTTTCACTGATTCATGGCTGCTTGACAAAGACTTGAGTTTCACTGACTGATGGGTACACAACAAAAACTTAAGTCTCACTGACTCACAGGTAACCGACGAATACTCAAATTTCTCAGACTCACAAGTGCTCAACAAAAACTCAGGTTTCACTGATTCACAGGTGCTTGATGAAGACTGGAGTGTCACTAACTCATGGGTAATCAACGAATACTTGAGTTTAACTGACTCACAAGTACTACATGAAGACTGAAGAATTTGACAAAGACTCAAGTTTTTCTGACTTACACAGAGACTTAAGTTTCACTGACTGATGGGTACTCAACGAAAACTCAAGTTTCACTGACTCACCGGTAATCGACAAATACTAAAATTTCACTGACTCACGGGTGCTCAACAAAGACTCAGGTTTCACTGATTCACAGGTGCTTGATGAAGACTTGAGTTTCATTGACTCAAGAGTGCTTGATGAAGACTGGACTTCACTGACTCGCAGGTGCTTGACAAAGACCGGAGTGTCACTAACTCATGGGTACTCAACGAATACTTGAGTTTAACTGACTCACAAGTACCACATAAAGACTAAGGGTTTGATGAAGACTCAAGTTTTTCTGACTTACACAGATACTTAAGTTTCACTGACTCACGGGTGCTCAACAAAGACTCAAGTTTCACTGATTCACAGGTGCTTGATGAAGACTTGAGTTTCACAAACTCATGGGTACTCAACGAATACTTGAGTTTAACTGACTCACAAGTACTACATGAAGACTGAGGGGTTTGACAAAGACTCAAGTTTTTCTGACTTACACGGAGACTTAAGTCAATGCACCGTTAACCGACGAATACTAAAATTTCACTGACTCACGGGTGCTCAACAAAGACTCAGGTTTCACTGATTCACAGGTGCTTGACAAAGACTTGAGTTTCACTTACTGATGGGTACTCAACGAATACTGAAGTTTTACTGACTCACTAGTAATCGACAAATACTCAAATTTCACCGATTCACAGGTGCTAGAGTTTCACTGACTCATGGGTATTTGACAAAGACTCGAGTTTTACTGACTTACTGGTGTGTGACGGAGACTTGAGTTTCACGGACTCACCAGTGCTTGACGAATACTAAAATTTCACTGACTCACAGGTGCTCAACAAAGACTCAAGTTTCACTGATTCACAGGTGCTTGACGAAGACTTGAGTTTCACTGACTCATGGCTACTCAACGAATACTGAAGTTTTACTGACTCACTAGTAATCGACAAATACTCAAATTTCACCGATTCACAGGTGCTAGAGTTTCACTGACTCATGGGTATTTGACAAAGACTCGAGTTTTACTGACTTACTGGTGTGTGACGGAGACTTGAGTTTCACGGACTCACCAGTGCTTGACGAATACTAAAATTTCACTGACTCACAGGTGCTCAACAAAGACTCAAGTTTCACTGATTCACAGGTGCTTGACGAAGACTTGAGTTTCACTGACTCATGGCTACTCAACGAATACTGAAGTGTCACTGACTCACTAGTAATCGACAAATACTCAAATTTCACCGATTCACAGGTGCTAGAGTTTCACTGACTCATGGGTATTTGACAAAGACTCGAGTTTTACTGACTTACTGGTGTGTGACGGAGACTTGAGTTTCACGGACTCACCAGTGCTTGACGAATACTAAAATTTCACTGACTCACAGGTGCTCAACAAAGACTCAAGTTTCACTGATTCACAGGTGCTTGACGAAGACTTGAGTTTCACTGACTCATGGCTACTCAGCGAATACTGAAGTGTCACTGACTCACTAGTAATCGACAAATACTCCAATTTCACCGATTCACAGGTGCTTGAGTTTCACTGATTCATGTGTGTTTGATCAAGACTGGACTTCACTGACTCACTGGTGTGCGACAAAGACTTGAGTTTCACTTACTCATGGCTACTCAACGAATACTGAAGTGTCACTGACTCACTAGTAATCGACAAATACTCAAATTTCACCGATTCACAGGTGCTTGAGTTTCACTGACTCATGGGTACTAGATGAAAATTGGACTTTCATTGACTCACAGGGATTTAACAAAGACTCGAGTTTTAGTGACTTACTGGTGTGTGACGGAGACTTGAGTTTCACGGACTCACCAGTGCTTGACGAATACTCAAATTTCACCAACTCATGAGTAGTTTCAATGGTAGTTTGTGCATGAACGCTGAGGAATGACGGGTAATTTGAGTGAACGAAGTACCCGATTCACTTTAGTGAGTGACTCATCAGACCTGAGATCAGTGTAAGGAATGGATTTTCCCATCACTAGTCTATGTCTAGTGTCCATTATGTTGTTTTTTCTTACTTCTTCATGTTCTTTTTCTTACTAAACAATGCCAGTGTTGATTACATTGACGATGTTGACGTTGACGTCAGACAGCTAGTCTATATTCCATATTCCCTAGTCAATATTCTAGCATAGCGTCAGCAGAATTCCTTCAGCTAAAACCACCATCAATCCATAACGACTTCATCAATATTGAGGCATTCCATTCCCCCTTCTGGTCACGGAGCAGCTGGGGAATATAAAAAGAGCATAATTCCAACGACATCCACGACCGGTGATCCTGATTGATATCAGAACTCAGCTGGAAGTGTTCTGCATTTCATTCACATCAGTTCTGGAGTAGCTAGGCCACTTCAGAGCCTGTTAAATATTTGACAAGTCATAAAAACAGAGACATTAAAAAGCAATCAGGCTTGCCTGGAGGATAGCACACTCAACACACACACACACACACACACACTCAAAAATATCAAATTACAACACAACTGCTGTGTTTGATGCCTGTAAGCAAGTGGAAGACGTTACGTTAGCACAAATGACATGTATGAACAACAAACATGAACCTGACGTAATCTACTGATCTGTTGCCAACCAACAGAGGCACTGTTACTGTTAGTATATACTATATACTGTATATGTACTTCTGTTCTGTGTATATACAATGTGTATACTACATACATTATGTTTCTTTGTTTCCAGCAGAATGACAAAATGAAATGTCACGTGGTCCGTCATTGTAGCAACGCACAACGAGGTACTCTTCATGGTCGTAAGGTCGTAACACCAAACGTCGTAACCACAAAATGTCATAATATGAAACAACATAACCACAAAATGTCCTATCACCAAACATTGTAATCACAAAATGTTGTAACACCAAACATCGTAACCACAAAATGTTGTAACATCAAACATCGTAACCACAAAACATTGTAATACCAAACATTGTAACCGTGAAATGTTGTAACACCAAACATTGTAACCACAAAATGTCATAACTTCAAACATTGTAACCGCAAAATGTTGCAACACCAAACATTGTAACCACAAAATGTCATAACTTCAAACATTGTAACCGCAAAATGTTGTAACACCAAACATCGTAACCTCAAAATGTTGTAACACCAAACATCATAACCTCAAAATGTCATAATGTCAAACATCGAAACCACAAAATGTCATAACATCAAACATCGTAACCGCAAAATGTTGTAACACCAAACATCGTAACCGCAAAATGTTGTAACATCAAACATTGTAACCGCAAAATGTTGTAACACCAAATATTGTAACCGCAAAACGTTGTAACACCAAACATTGTAACCACAAAATGTCATAACATCAAACACGGTAACCACAAAATGTCATAGCATGAAACACTGTAACACAAAATGTTGTAAAACCAAACATCATAACCACAAAATGTTGTAACATCAAATATTGTAACCGCAAAATGTTGTAACACCAAACATCGCAACCACAAAATGTTGTAACACAAACATCGTAACCACAAAATGTCATAACATCAAACACAGTAACCAGAAAATGTCATAGCATGAAACACCGTAACACAAAATGTTGTAAAACCAAACATCGTAACCACAAAATGTCATGACGGCAAACAAATGTGACACCAAATATCGTCTAAATCAAGGATCTAAAAAAAAAATCAAGATTCAGGCGACATTTTGATATTTTCCATGTTTTAAAAAGGAATCCAAAAATGGATCCACGTAGATCTGCCAACAAGCCGTTTGTGGCATTTCTGTTCCACGCTAACCAGCAATTGTGAATGCTCTTCTCCGAAAAATGCCTATTTTTAACACACGATTTGTTCCGCTCTGATTTTGGATCAACATTTGCAATAACAGTGACTTATTAGAATTGATTCATCTCCTTTCCATTGTTCACATGCGACACAATCCGGATGCCTCACACACTTATTAAAGGCATTTATCCTATCAAATTCATAGGTACTCACTATTAATAAATGCTAAAATAAGATGATGCATTAATTGATGGACTATGGTGCATTCAAGAACCGCCGAACACAACAGCGCAACAGCTCAACGATTGGCAGATTGGCACATTATCAGTGACGCACGAAGATATAAACAAGTAGAAACCGGGGGCTTTTTAACAATGCTACATGGTACATAATTGTCATTAGTATCAATTTTCAATATTTTTTCATAAGGCAAAAATAATCTTGACTCCAAAATTTATATAATGTCTTTTGTACTCCTTTCTAAGAATCTTAAGACGTCCAGAAAACTACAAACGCTTCACTAAATCGTCTGTCTCTCTTTGCACCACTGCAGCTTTAGTGCCTCGGGAGCGGCCATTTTGTTTTTGTGTTGTTGTTTACATGCTGAGCGTGTCTGGGAGAAAGTGAGCGGCTCTCCTCGGAGCGCTGACTGGACAGAAAAAAAAAACAAAGAAAAAAAAAAAGCTCAAAACTCTTGTCTTTCATCCCGACATCTAGAACAAAATCCTCACAGCTTCTTCGAAAAGATGATTGACACATCTAAAAAGGCGCTGTAACATATGGTAGGGGTGCGTGGATCAATCCAAATATTGATTTTTATTTCTTTTCTATGTATCAGTATTTGGCACTGTATGTACTTTCAGATCAATACTAACATTTTCAGTATCACACTTCAGTCTTAGCATGCAGTCATTTTATTTTATTTATTTTATATTTTAGTATTTGTATAATATAATATATATATAAGTATATATATATATAAAGTATAATATACTTTGTTGCCCGTTTCAAAACACGATACATAACATAACATTTGTTTTGTACTTGATGATACTTTAACCACGTTCAGAGACAAAGGTTAGCTAGCAGTGATTGTGCTAAGTCATGCTAACTAGCGTTAGCATGGGGCTCAGAGCAATCAGTGATTAAAACAGTGATTGGAAAATGACAGTTGTCAGTTTGACTATCTAGAATTTATAAAAATAAATTAAAAATTTATAAGAATAAAGTCTTGAATTTATGGAAAATAAATGTTAAATTCACAAGAAAAAAAGTTGTAAATTTACGGTAAAAAAAGTGCTAAATTAATGAGAATAAATTTGTAAATTTATGGGAATAAAGTCGTAGTTTACAGGATGAAAAAAGTCTTACATTTATGAGAATAAAGTTGTACATTTACGAGAAAGAAAGTCTTAAATTTTACGAGAATGAAGTGGTAAAGTTATGTTACATTTATGAGAATAAAGTCTTCAATTTACGGGAAAAAAAATGTTAAATTAACAAGAATAAAGTGGAAATTTCTGAGACAAAAAAATAGCAAATTGACAAGAATAAAGTTGTAATTTACATGGGAAAAAAATCTTAAATTTACAAGAGTAAAGTTGTAAATTTACAGGAATTAAGTCATAATTTACAGGGAAAAAAAGTCTTACATTTATGAGAATAAAGTCATAAATTTACGTGAAAAAAGCCAAAATTTTGGGGGGAAAAAAAGTTGTAAATTTATGAGAATAAAGTTGTAAATTTAAGGGGAAAAAAGTAATAAATTTACGAGAATAAAGTCATAAATTTGTGGGGGAAAATAGTAGTAAATTTACGAGAATAAAGTCATAAATTTAGAAGAAAGAAAGTCTTAAATTTACGAGAATGAAGTGGTAAATTTACTGGAAAAAAGTTGGAAATTTACGAGAAATCATTTGGAAAGTTACAGGAAAAAAGTCTTAAATTTATGATGATAAAGTCTTCAATTTACGGGGGAAAAATTGTTAAATTAACGAGAATAAAGTGGAAATTTACGAGAAAAAAAGTAATAAATTAACAAGAATAAAGTGGAAATTTCTGAGACAAAAAGCAGCAAATTGACAAGAATAAAATCGTAATTTACAGGAAAAAAAAATCTTAAATTCATAAGAGTAAAGTTGTAAATTTACAGGAATTAAGTCATAATTTACAGGGAAAAAAGTCTTACATTTATGAGAATAAAGTAATAAATTTACGGGAAAAAAGTCATAAATTTGTGGGAAAAAAGTTGTAAATTTGTGGGGAAAAAAGTAATAAATTTACGAGAATAAAGTCATACATTTGTGGGGAAAAAAGTAGTAAATTTATGAGAATAAGGTCATAAATTTGTGGGGGAAAAAAGTAGTAAATTTACGAGAATAAAGTTGCAAATTTAAGGAAAAAAAGGAATACATTTACAAAAATAAAGTCATAAATTTATAGAGCATAAATAGAGCATAGAAGAAAACTTTCCCCTTGCTTCAGGCCAGCTTTTATTTATGACGTTGCAGCAAAACACAGCACACGCAGATTAGCATGGCTAGCCCTTCTCACGCCTACCTTCCATACCCGAGGCCAACGTCTACATGACTACACCCTTTTTTTTATACCTTTTTCTCATATATTTACGACCTTTTTCTCGACTTTATTGTCGTGAATTTACAACTTTATTCTTAAAACTGTCAGATCCACGATACCCACAGACACTTTTGAAAAAAAAAAAAAACACATTTAAGTCAGTACGCAGTATGAATTGCAGTACACCAACATCAGTACAATATGCGTTCATCGCTAATATGAATGAACGCGCTAATATTGTGCGTCATCATTCATCCATCCTTCTCAATGTGGTCCTCCTCTCCCCCTCGTTTCCCCTGCAAGCTGCATAAAGGTGATACGGTATAGCCGCTATGGCAACCACAGCATCCTTGGCAGTGTGTGTGTGTGTGTGTGTGGTGTGTTCAAGTGTTCACCGTATTTGGAAGCTCTAATCAGCTATACCGATATACAGTATATATATATATATGCTGTGGATGTAGTGTAGCCCATATTAACAATACTTTAGACAGCATTACTATTAGATAATACATAGTAATACATATAAAATATGTAATAAAACTAATAATGAGCTATATATTTTTTTTTTAATTCTCAAAATCCAGCACGTGCGTGGTCATGCTCATTAATGGGGAGGAGAGGGGGGGGGGTCGTCTGCGTGGTTTTACCATGTTGCACATGTATGTCGCCATCCGCATGGAAGCCAAAAAAAAAGGACGCATTCACCAAGTATACATGACACATTTGACTGTTGCATTGGATTTGGATTTCTATTACCATTACCCGCATGCACCCCATTTTGCAGTCCATCGATTGCAAGATCTTTGCTGCGACATCAACATCCGGCCCCGTTTCAATTCCCCTCAAAGAGTTAAAAAAAAACAACACAATAAATTCACGTAGATTCGACAAGCGATGCGCTGTCGCTGTCCATGGTTCTGAAAGCCAGAAAACGCCCACATTGAATCGACGCATTATTGCGCATCGCATCCATCCACTGCGCGTTTCTACCGGGCGGGAGGTCACGCATTGCCACTTTTCCGTTTTAAAAATAAACCAAATCATGCTCAAAATTCCACGCAAACATGACGTAAACACATATCAATCACTTATTCATTCAGAAGACAAGAAAGCATTTTAGAGTCTTAATGCGCAAAAAATAAAATAAAAAAAATAACTGGCGAGGATACATGAGGAAATACTTGATATGTATATTTATAAAAATAATAAACTCACCAAAGCTTCTTGTCAGCACAGCAGGAAATGTGCTCGTATTTTGGCCCGCAGCTTGTGTGTCTTCCTGTGTGGAGAATGTGCTGCAAAGGCACTGCGCCGAATCCCTCTCACTTCTTCTCCTTCAATGGGGGGAAGCAGTGCAGCTCTCGTCAAAGATGGCGGAGCCTCTGACGTCAGCAGCAGCTTTTAATAGATATATATTTTAAAAAAAAGGGTGTGTTTTTATTTTTTTTAATATCTATACACAATGCACGATAGCGTACACATTAATATTTTAAATGTTGGTTTATGTTTGTATTTCAGTACACTCAATATAGACTGGCAGGACACTTTATTAGGTACACCTGCATGAGCCAACATTTTTTCCTCACACAAGCTAAAAAAATCAATTAATATTAATAAATTCAAATACGGCGAAAAAGTCAGACAAGAGTACCAGTACTTAAAAAATATTTGCAAAAATGTGAGATTATGGCTTAATTAATTATTCATTAATTCATTCATTTTCTACCGCTTATCCTCACGATTAATTAAGGTTAATCTTTTTCCAGACCTAACCATGATAAATTAATCTCCATAAAGTAGGATTTTTATAGTAATGGTATAAAAAATTATTACAACTTTCTAAATATGTTTTTTTTTATATTAGAGCCCTCTTGGCATGGTATAGCAACCCTATAGTAACCATTAAACTAGTATTAGTAAATATAGTAAATAAAATCAGACACAATAAGCCATTTAAGACCTCGTGATCATGTGTGTCGCAATAAATGTCTTCAGGTTGTGCGGACAGGAAGTGGACAGAAAAAATGATTATGACTTTCTAAATATGTTTTTTTAACATTAGAGCCCTCTTGGCATGGTATAACACCCCTATAGTAACCATTACAGTAGTATTAGTGAATATAGTAAATACAATCAGACACAATAAGCCATTTAAGACCTTGTGATCATGTGTGTCGCAATAAATGTCTTCAGGTTGTGCGGACAGGAAGTGGACAGAAAAAATTATTATGACTTTCTAAATATGTTTTTTTTAACATTAGAGCCCTCTTGGCATGGTATAACACCCCTATAGTAACCATTACAGTAATATTAGTGAATATAGTAAATAAAATCAGACACAATAAGCCATTTAAGACCTCGTGATCATGTGTGTCGCAATAAATGTCTTCCGGTTGTGCAGACAGGAAGTGGACAGAAAAAATGATTATGACTTTCTAAATGTATTTTTAACATTAGAGCCCTCTTGACATGGTATAACACCCCTATAGTAACCATTACACTAGTATTAGCAAATATAGTAAATACAATCAGACACAATAAGCCATTGAAGACCTTGTGATGATGTGTGTCGCAATAAATGTCTTCGGGTTGTGCGGACAGGAAGTGGCGTCAGGAGGTCAGAGTTGAGTTTGAGCTGGATTATGGCCGCAATAAGAGCCAATGTTATTATTATGATTATTATTATTATCATTCATTCATTTTCTACCGCTTATCCTCACAAGGGTCGCACGGGTGCTGGAGCCTATCCCGCCTCTCGCCCGAAAACAGCTGAGATAGACTCCAGCACACCCGCAACCCTCACAAGTATAAGCAATAGAAAAAAATGAATGAATAATTTCAGATTTAAATGTATTTATTTAAACTGTATTGTATATTTTATAGCTACCTTTTGAGTGTTAAGTTGCTGTGTGATGATTTTAGCATTCTTTGTAAGATGACACTGAGTCAGGTTGTGGATAAGCTTTTTTTTCGGATGACAACGGAACAAGACAAGTTTATATCTGCATTGATCTTCTGCATGTGGACTCAGCACTGAGTCGGCGCCCTGCTCTGCTCTGCTCTGCTTGCTTGCTTGCTAGCTTGCTTGGCACAGCAACAAATACGTCTTCAATTGCTCTGAAGTGAGCCTGTCTTCTAAATGAATGGTTATGATAACGCAGCATGAAAAATCAATGGGCGAGGGGAGCCAGAGGGGATGAAATTAAAGGACGGGTGTGTGTGTGTGTGTGTGTTGGTTAAGGTGTGGCTGAGTGTGTGGAGAATGGATCTCCAGGATTTCAACCATTGCTCATTTATCCTATTACAGGGGAAAAGGCTTTACAGGAGAAAAAACATCAAAACCAACCAACAACCATTCATTGAAACCATGAATGACCCCAGAGTTATGGAACAATAAGACTACAGTGGAGCCCATTTTAATTAATTTGCTCCATTTATTATCATAATAACTAAGTAGATTAAGTAGATAAATTTTTTTAAATTGTATTATTACAATATACATACAAAAAATGACATTACAAAAAATATATAAATGTACACTGGGTATATTTATATATTGTTTATTTTATTTATATATAAAATATATACAAATATTTTATTTATATATAAAATATATATAAATAAAATAAAAAATATATAAATACTATTGATTCAATAAAATATAAAACATATAAATGTACCCCGTGTACATTTATATATATATTTTTTAATTTTATTTAGATATATTTTATATCTAAATAAAATAAAAAATATATAAATGTACACACATAAAAAATATATAAATGTACCCTGTCTACATTTATATATTTTTAATTTTATTTACATAAAAAATATATAAATACTATTGATTAAATAAAATAAAAAATATATACATGTTTCCTGTGTAAATGTCTATATTTGTAATTTATTATTTATATATATTTTATATATAAATAAAATAAAAAATATATAAATGTACACATATAAAAAAATATAATGTACCCTGTGTAAATTTATATATTTTTTATTTTATTTATATATAATAAATACATAAATATTTTATTTATATATAAAATACATTTATGTACATTTATATATTTTTAATTTTATTTATATATAATAGTTTTATAAATATTTTATTTATATATAAAATATACATAAATAAAATAAAATATATATAAATGTACCCCGTGTACATTTATATATTTTTTATTTTATTTATATATATTTTTTGATTATTTATTGAATAACAAGACTCTAGACTCGAGCTCTAGCTCTTCCATATATACACATATTTCTTTCCTGGAGGTTTTTAGTGTCGCGCGAGCCCGGCTTCATAATCAATCACAGAATAGATAACACTGATATGAATGTGATTGAAAATGGAGCAGGAAATAAACCTGATATTAAAAAAAAGGTCATCTATAGCAATAAGATAACACACTTTTGCATTGAGACTTTAGCACCCAAAACAAATATTGTATTACTATTGATTATCTGCATAGAAATGGAAATAAAAGCAATATATATGACAATAAAGACATGCAACCTGCAACCTGGCTGGATATATAAATATATATATATAGATATGTTTTATACGATGACGTTTTTTGGGGGTCTTGCACAAATAATTCATTCATGAACTACAGCAAGGCAGATGAGAGTCAACCTACGACGCAAATAATTGAATTGGTCTGATTACGTTAATCCTGCCCTGCAACTGTAATCACTCAAAAATCAATAGGGCTCTTGCTCTTACAAAGACAATCAATTGATTGGTTTGGATCGGGGGCGAGTGAGGCCAAGATGTCCTGATTTGACCTTCACTTCCTCTTCTTCTTCCTTGTTGGACTTTCGATTATTTCAACAGGTTTTGACTAGATCTGTTAATATCATAATATGACATTTTTGGTGTCCAATTTGTGGACAATTGTCTGAATTATGTGTAATATTAATGAACAAATTTACAGGAATACATTTTCAACCCATTGGAAACCACAGGAGGACTGCAGCCGGACTCACGGTGATACCTTACAAAGAACGCTAAAGTCATCACACAGCAACTGAACACTCAAAAGGTAGCTAAGAAATATACAATACAAGTTTAAATTCATTTAAATCAGAAATTATTCATTCATTTTCTACTGCTTATACTCACGAGGGTTGCGGGTGTGCTGGAGTCTATTCCAGCTGTCTTCGGGCGAGAGGCGGGGTACACCCTGGACTGGTCACCAGCCAATCACAGGGCAGAATAAATTTTCAACCCATTGGAAAAACCACAGGAGGTCATTACTCAATATACTGTAGCAGCCGGACTCACAATGTCACTTTACAAAGAACTCTAAAGTCATCACACAGCAACTGAACACTCAAAAGGTAGCTAAGAAATATACAATACAAGTTTAAATAAATACATTCATTCATTCATTCATTCATTTTCTACCGCTTTTTCCTCACGAGGGTCACGGGGGTGCTGGAGCCTATCCCAGCTGTCTTTGGGCAAGAGGTACAAAATAATGTGTTCCCGATTTCATGTAATGACGTACAATTTCAATATAAATACTATTTTTACATTATTATTCATTCATTTAGGACCAGTCCAGGGTGTACCCCGCCTCTCGCCCAAAACCAGCTACCAGATATCAATGAGGATAAGCGGCATTGAAAATGGATAAATGCCCTCAGTCTCCTTTTGGATAAAATGATAAAACTCATTTCTTCAGTTTGTTAGCATGTGTCATTCCGACTAATCCACTCAATCTAGAATGTTTTGTTTGCAATTATTGCTCTACTGTTCAGTCCAAAGGAGATGTGGAAGACCAAACCCCAACACCCCCCCACCCCCCACCCTACTGAAGGGACCGAGGGAGTAAAGCGATGCAGCCAGGCTGCATGGGTGTGGGGGAGGGTGCTGCAGAAGTCGGAGCCTTGCAGTGACTCAGCACTAAAATCTGCCTCTCTTTCTCTCTTTCTTTGGCTCTGGTTAAAATATGGCTCCTTAGTCATCCCAAACACATTAAACCTCTTTCTCGTCACTTTTGGCGAGCCTGTCACGATCATGCATACAGCACATTTAACGCCAACGCCATTCATACCTATGGACAATTTGGAGTGGCTAATTAACCTAGCATGTTTTTGAAATGTGGGAGGAAACCGGAGTACCCGGAGAAAACCCACGCATGCACGGGGAGAACATGCAAACTCCACACAGGGAGGAATTGAACTCGTGTCTCCTAGCTGTGAGGCCCACGCGCTAACCACTCATAGTAGGATTATTAATGTAATATTTTCTTGGTTAGAGCATGGAAACCCTGCTTAGGGTCTTCTAAAAACAGGTTTTAACATTATTAGAGCCCTCCAGGCATGAAATAACACCCCTATAGTCACATTTACTGCGTGGCCTGTGCGCTGATTGTGATATTCATTCATTCATTCATTCATTTTCTACCGCTTTTTCCTCACGAGGGTCGCGGGGGTGCTGGAGCCTATCCCAGCTGTCTTTTGGCGAGGGGCGGGGTACACCCTGGACTGATCTCTAGCCAATCACAGGGCACATATAGACAAACAACCATTCACACTCACATTCATACCTATGGACAATTTGGAGTCGCTAATTAACCTAGCATGTTTTTGGAATGTGGGAGGTAACCGGAGTACCCGGAGAAAACCCACCCACATGCAAACTCCACACAGGTTGGAATTGAACTCGGGGCTCCACTCATAGTAGGATTATTAATGCAATATTTTCGTGGTTAGAGCATGGAAACCCTGCTTAGGACCTTCTAAATACAGGTTTTAACATTATTAGAGCCCTCCAGACATGAAATAACACCCCTATAGTCACATTTACTGTGTGGCCTGATTGTGATATTAAAATGTGTAAATCTTTTCTCTGTGTAAACTCCACACAGAAATGACCCAGGGTGGAATCGAACTCGGGTCTTCTAGCTGTGAGGCCCGCACGCTAACCACTCATAGTAGGATTATTAATGTAATATTTTCGTGGTTAGAGCACGGAAACCCTGCTTAGGACCTAGTAAATACAGGTTTTAACATTATTAGAGCCCTCCAGACATGAAATAACACCCCTATAGTCACATTTACTGCATGGCCTCTGCGCTGATTGTGATATTAATATGTGTAAATCTTTTCTCTGTGTAAACTCCACACAGAAATGGACAGGGTGGAATCAAACTCGGGTCTTCTAGCTGTGTGGCATGCATGCTAACCACTTGTCCACCATGCAGCCGCATTCTAATTTGTACATTAGCCGCAGGTCAACCATGTTGTGTGAACCAATGACATCCATGAAGAAGACTTGTTATTATCATCCGACTGGGAAGACGGATATTCAGTCCGATAATTGAAGTATTGATTGATCAGGAGTGAGCGGTGACATTGATAAGTGTCCCACGGAGGCTTTGGTGCGATGAGGCTGGTTGTTAGAAGGGGGGGGGGGGGGATATCGATCTGCATCGATCTTCCGCTCCACACCTCATATTCCCACTTTTCTCTCCTCTTGGATTTTTATACTCCTTTGCCGCAGCGTCCATCTTTGCTCGCATTGCAATGTGTACACAACTGACCTGATTGCAGTCAAAGAACACCAACCTTGGAACCTTGTCCGTGGCTTTTTTTTTTTCTTCTAAATAGGACAGTAGTAAACATCTGAGCCCCCCCTGCTGAGTGTAACGGGTGGAGAAAACGCTACCACATGATGCAACATCCGGTTATGTAACTGATGACGGCGTTGGCGTGCATCATGCAAGCGGAGTAACGTAATGTTGGATAGGTAACACCGAACACGGTTACGCATGTAACAGAGAGCGGGGTAAAGGAAGACGCTAAGTTGTTGGGATGGGGTAGGTGGGGGGTGGGGGGGGGGGTACGGTGCACTGGACCAGAATCTAACATCCCTCCTGGCCAACGCGCAGGAAGCAGCACATTACTGCTGACTGAACTCAAAATGTGCATACTCTCCAGCTCCCATATGTGCACACACGCGTGCATAAAATTGTTCATAAACATGTGTCTTGTTTGGAACACTGCAGGGCAGCTGACTTGTAAATTATGGCTGGAAGATGACGGCTAACGTAAAGCATCTGTATCATTTAGAAAATAATGACGTAGCGTTTATTTTTGGAGTCGCTAATTAACCTAGCATGTTTTTGGAATGTGGGAGGAAACCGGAGTACCCGGAGAAAACCCACGCATGCACGGGAAGAACATGCAAACTCCACACATAGATAGCAGAAGGTGGAATTGAACTCGGGTCTCCTAGCTGTGAGGCCCTCGCGCTAATCACTCGTCCGCCATGCAGCGTAAAAACATCTTATTTTCTCTTATTATGTCTACTATATTGGGTAATATGAGTAGAAAGTTCACTATAGGGGTGTTACTTCATGTCTAGAGGGCTCTAAAATTAATTAATTAATTCATTTATTTTCTACCGCTTATCCTCACAAGGGTCGCGGGGGTGCTGGAGCCTATCCCAGCTGTCTTCATGCGAGAGGCGGGGTACACCCTGGACTGGTGGTCAGCCAATCACAGGGCACATATAGACAAACAACCATTCACACTCACATTCATACCTATGGACAATTTGGAGTTAGCCAATTAACCTAGCATGTTTTTGGAATGTGGGAGGAAACCGGAGTACCCGGAGAAAACCCACGCATGCACGGGGAGAACATGCAAACTCCCCACAGAGATGGCCGAGGGTGGAATTGAACCCTGTTCTCTTAGCTGTGAGGTCTGCGCGCAAACCACTCGACCGCCGTGCAGCCCAAATATACTCATAAAACATGATATGCAACAATTAAGTGGAACAGAGGACGTCTTTACCTTTATCCAGGGGTGTCCAACATGCAGCCCGGCGGCCATTTTCTTCACACAAGTTGTTTTTTGGCCTGCGGTACATTTTAAAAAGTTACAATTAACAAGGATACTACAAAAAGTGAGTAAAATTGAGGGGGAAAAAAGAGCAAACAGATAGAAATATTGACACTAATAACATAAATAGTAACTGTGTGTTTCCTTCGGGTACTCCAGTTTCCTCCCACATTCGAAAAACATGCTAGGTTAATTAGCGACTCCAAATTGTCCATAGGTATGAATGTGAGTGTGAATGGTTGTTTGTCTATATACTATGTCCTGTGATTGGCTGGCCACCAGTCCAGGGTGTACCCCGCCTCTCGCCCGAAGACAGCTGGGATAGGCTCCAGCACCTCCCGCGACCCTCGTGAGGATAAGCGGTAGAAAATGAATTAATTAATTAATTCATTTTAGAGCCCTCTAGACATGAAGTAACACCCCTATAGTGAACTTTCTACTCATATTACCAAATATAGTAGACATAATAAGAGAAAATAAGATGTTTTTACGCTGCATGGCGGACGAGTGATTAGCGCGAGGGCCTCACAGTTAGGAGACCCGAGTTCGATTCCACCCTCTGTGCCATCTCTGTGTGGAGTTTGCATGTTCTCCCCGTGCATGTGTGGGTTTTCTCCGGGTACTCCGGTTTCCTCCCACATTCCAAAAACATGCTAGGTTAATTAGCGACTCCAAATTGTCCATAGGTATGAATGTGAGTGTGAATGGTTGTTTGTCTATATGTGCCCTGTGATTGGCTGGCGACCAATTTGGGGTGTACCCCGCCTCTCTCTTTCGTCATCTGTGTGAAACATATGCAGTAAATATAAACATACAGCATGTGGAGTATGTGACATATGGCTTTGACACTCCTTCTTCCTGCACCCTTCTGTCTTTATCTCCTCCATCATAGATCACACTCCCCCATGTTATGGATCAACTCTCTTCCTGCCCCCCCCCCCCCCTTTTTTTAAGGCACCAAACATCAAGCACCACCATTAACACATTTCCTCTATGTAGCACGTCGCCCTGCCTTTAAATCTGTGCTTTCACCTTCGCAGATTCCAAGCTAGACCAGCTCCTCGTGTCTCGCACCTGCCTGTTGCTATGGAAACAGGGGATCCTCTGTGCGTCACCTGTGCCCATGTTTGGTCTGGTTTCCGCTTCTGTCTCTGTGTGTGTGTGTGTGTGTGTCCACCTCTCCTGACGATGAATCATGAATTAATGAGCATATACATAAGTGTAAAGCATAATTCTTATTGTACCGCATCACGTCATCTGCATTGTAAACACTGTGTACTTTACAATATACTACATTTCTGTCATTACTTCCTTCCAGAACTTTAAAATTTTTATAAAGTTTGTATTATTTTACAACGGGCACAATCATCCTTATCACAGGCTAAAACTCAACACTGAACGCCTGATGTCACTTCCTGTCCGCCTCTAACTTATCTCCCCGAGCACTGGAACACATTTATAGCAACACTCTTGTGTACTATGTTGGGGTAATATGAGTGTAAAGGTGACTATATGGGTGTTATTTCGGATCATATGTAAACGATACCCGACTCCAACAGTAAAGATACTGAGACAACATCCAGACTGCGAAAAATAGGACTAAAAAGATAAAAACAAAACACTGGAGTTAAAAGCTGAAGACTAAGAGCATAAAATAGGACTAAAAAGATAAAAACATAACACTGGAGTTAAAAGCTGAAGATTAAGAACATAAAATAGGACTAAAAAGATAAAAACATAACACTGGAGTTAAAAGCTGAAGACCAAGAGCAAAAAAAAATAGGACTAAAAAGATAAAAACAAAACACTGGAGTTAAAAGCTGAAGGCTAAGAACATAAAATAGGACTAAAAAGATAAAAACATAACACTGGAGTTAAAAGCTGAAGACCAAGAGCAAAAATAAATAGGACTAAAAAGATAAAAACAAAACACTGGAGTTAAAAGCTGAAGACCAAGAGCAAAAAAAAATAGGACTAAAAAGATAAAAACAAAACACTGGAGTTAAAAGCTGAAGACTAAGAACATAAAATAGGACTAAAAAGATAAAAACATA
This sequence comes from Doryrhamphus excisus, assembly GCF_030265055.1. Taxonomy (NCBI): domain Eukaryota; kingdom Metazoa; phylum Chordata; class Actinopteri; order Syngnathiformes; family Syngnathidae; genus Doryrhamphus; species Doryrhamphus excisus. The sequence goes on from NC_080466.1 coordinate 30,110,152, forward strand.
ACACTGGAGTTAAAAGCTGAAGACCAAGAGCATAAAAAATAGGACTAAAAAGATAAAAACAAAACACTGGAGTTAAAAGCTGAAGACTAAGAACATAAAATAGGACTAAAAAGATAAAAACAAAACACTGGAGTTAAAAGCTGAAGACTAAGAACATAAAATAGGACTAAAAAGATAAAAACAAAACACTCCCCCAATTTACACCAAGTACTAACCTCACCCACCATGACCGTCCATTACCCTGCAGCGTGTTTCTCTTTTCTGCGTGATAACATCAGGGACATTTTTAGTCAAGTCTGCTCTTGGCTTCAAAGTGGAACTTTATGAACTGTCATGGTTTTTATTCAGTCTTAGGACACAATGACAAGAATGTGAAGTACCGGTACCAAGAAAATACGACCACAGGTAGACTTCAGGTTATGTACAAGTAACACTGGACTATGATGGAAGTTGGGTTTTGGTTTAAGTCGGATTTTTGACGCTCAAAAGTTTGGGATCACTTGCAAATTTCCATTATTGTCATTGTATGGTAATTTGTCTCGTAACAGTTATCAAAGCGCTTCTATGCGTCCATGAGTCCAAGTGTGTAAATCAGGGGTCTCAAACACGCGGCCCGCGGGCCAAATGTGGCCCGCAGGACACTAGTTTGAGGCCCCCCGCCTTGATATGAAAGTTTAATGTTAGTGCGGCCCCGCGCAAGTTTGATATGGATGCTGTATGGCAGGGGTGCTCATTAAGTCGATCGCGATCTACCGGTTGATCACGGAGGTGGTACTGGTCGATCGCGGCGTGACATTAAAAAAATATCATCCCAGCATCAATGCCGTCACTTGATTGATATACAGGGCAGCCATTCAGATGACAACTGAATGTTGCCCTTCGGGCCAATCAAACAATCAAATCAAACAACGTCTCTAAGTGCAGCAGAACTTACGATGTCAGCCTATCATCCATCCCCGTTACTTGATTGACATACAGGACAACCAGTCAGATGACAACTGAATTTTGACCTTTAGGTCACCGCTCATGCGTAAACAACGATGCAAAGTGCTAAGCTAGTCAGCGAATTGCGTCAGATTTTAAGCCCTCGCTAAAGTTTATGGTCACTAAAATGAGTGAAGTAGCTGGACCAAGTAAAAAGGCAAAAACATATCACTTCCATACGGAATGGGAGGTGGACTTTTTTTTCACAATGTCTTTTTCGAAGTGCGTTTGCCTGGCTAACCTGGCTATCAGCAGCTACTGTCCGGACTATGCATCCCTGGCTGATTCAATTCAGTGCAAGTCATCAAAGTAAACTCAGGTAATTACAAAAAATGTTAATAGTTAATTATGTGTGTTTTGCAATATTGGCTCATTTGGTTATGTAAGGTACATCAACATACATTGTACGTACAAATAATCCTCAATACATTTGAAAATAAATAGATGTTTTGCATTTTTGTAGTGGGTAGATCATTTTGACTCGGTCATTTTAAAAGTAGCTCGCATGCTGAAAAAGTGTGAGCACCCCTGCTGTATGGTATCATGTACCCAGAAAAAAATTATTACGTTTTAATTAATGTTCATGTTAAAGGTTAAATAACTGTTAATAGTTATCCTCCCTATCCGTGTGGAAGTGGTAAGTTTTTTGGCTATTTAAGTTGAAAGGAAATAACTTGAAGGCTACCGTTTAGGTCGCTAGCTCTCTAGTTTGCGAGTTAGCATGTGTCTCAAGACCCTGCAGTTGCGCAATATGTTGTAAATTAAAAAAAAGAGTATAAATGTGACTATAGTCGTGTTTTGTCATGTCTACAGGGCTCTAATAATGCTTTGGTAATTTTAATCTGAAAAAAATAATTTGTCTACACCACCAACTATATGTGGTTTCTTAATTTTTAATTATTTGCTGTTTTATTATAATTATTATTATATTTATTTATTACTGATTGATTGATTTTTATTCTTGATTTGTTTATTTATTTTTCATCTTATTTTGTGTAGAAAAATAAAAATTAAGATATTTGAGAACAGTGGAATGTTTTATCAGAACTTTTCTTGTAGAAAATTGGAACCAAAGCGAAGTTTAAAATTTTTTTTTGTTTATAATAAATGCAGTTTTTTTGTTGTTGTTTTTTTTTTGGAAAACCTGATGTGGCCCAGTCTCACCCAGACCCTAGCTCCAGTGGCCCCCCAAGTAAATTGAGTTTGAGACCCCTGGTGTAAATTGTACATGATCAGATTGAAATGGAGACATGATGCTATTTCTACTGCATTTTATTCTGCAGCAAAAAAAAACACAGAGTACCACAAACTACTGTGGCTTTAGGCTAATGGCATCCCTCAGGTTTTCAGGATCTGTGCTAGCAACACTAATGAGCAGTTTTGGCTCCAGAGGAGACTTTCCTCCCATCAATTAAAGATAGGAAAGAAACCAGGCAGTCCAGCTAGGAAGATTCTAACACAGTTCAGACTGGAGTGGTAATTAAGAAGAAAATTAATTATTGATTGAATCTTTTTAGTTAGGGGAAGAATACGAGAATACAGTCACGCTTTTGAATGTATTTTGTTCAATTTATGTCCGAATCTTTATATTAGTGCAGGTTGTAAACACTGCAGCTGTAATGTATCCAGTAAAATATTTATTGCATGTGTTTTTTTTTTGGACGGAAGAATTGCTCTGCTCATCTGAGCAAAAGACCCCCCCCCCCACACCGCTTGTGTGTTTTTACCACCCAGCCGTTATTGCTCTCACTATGAAATTCAAATCAATATTCTCATCATAAAAGTCTCCGACCTGCAGCAAATTGGAATCTGTGGCATGGAAAAAGCTAAAGAAATCCATGACGACGTCAAGGCCGATCTAATGCAGGAGGAATCTCTGCAACAAAAACACACACACACATACACACACAATGCTGCGTCACATACAGTCAGGCTGATGTGAAACTCGACCCCCTCCTTAGTAATGGATGGCAAAGCAGGATCTATACGCCCCACCGTTGTTCCACCAGAGAGCGTTTCCACACCAGTGCTACCGTGTTTACTGTAACAAACTCTCAGTAAACAACAAGGACACAAGAAACAATCTTTGCATGTAATTACAGGAAATTGATTTTCTTTAACACTTTCACGTGCATCATGTTACTGGACCTAATACCTTAATACAAGGGACTAAATTACATTTGATAATACGCTATTTGCATGGTAACATCTGCAAAAATGATGTTGAACCGACAACCTAAACTGAATTGGAAGAGGATAAGCGGTAGGAAAAAAAATAATGAATGAATAATTTCAGATTGAAATGTATTTATTTAAACTTGTATTGATTATGAATTTTTTTGTGCCCAATTTGTGGACAATTGTCTGAATTATGTGTAATATTAATGAACATTTTTAAACCCATTGGAAACCACCGTTGGAAGGTCATTACTCAATATACTGTAGCAGCCGGACTCACGGTGTCACCTACAAAAGAACGCTAAAGTCATCACACAGCAACTGAACACTCAAAAGGGAGCTAAGAAATATACAATACAATCATTCATTAATTTTCTACCGCTTATCCTCACAAGGGTTGCGGCTGTGCTGGAGCCTATCCCAGCTGTCTTTTGGGTGACTGGTGACCCTGGACTGGTCGCCAGCCAATCACAGGGCACATATAGACAAACAACCATTCACACTCACATCTGTTAATGTCATATTATGAAATCTTTTGTGTCCAATTTGTGGACAATTGTCTGAATTATGTGTAATATTAATAAATATATAATGAATAATATATAATTTCAGATTGAAATTATTCATAATGAATGAATAATTCATTCATTATTCATTATTATAAATACATTTCAATCTGAAATTATTCATAATGAATGAATAATTTCAGATTGAAATGTATTTATTTAAACTTGTATTGTATATTTCTTAGCTACTTTTTGAGTGTTCAGTTGCTGTGTGATGACTTTAGCGTTCTTTGTAACGTGACGCCGTGAGTCCGGCTGCTACAGTATATTGAGTAATGACCTTCCAATGGTGGTTTCCAACGGGTTTAAAATGTATTCATGTAAATCTGTTCATTAATATTACACATAATTCAGACAATTGTCCACAAATTGGACACAAAAGATTTCATAATATGACATTAACAGATGTGAGTGTGAATGGTTGTTTGTCTATATGTGCCCTGTGATTGGCTGGCCACCAGTCCAGGGCTCCAGCACCCCCCGCGGCCCTTGTGAGGATAAGCGGTAAAAAAATGAATGAATTAATTAATTAATTTTAGAGCCCTCTAGACATGAAGTAACACCCCTATAGTGAACTTTCTACTCATATTACCCAATATAGTAGACATAACAAGAGAAAATAAGACGTTTTTTTACGCTGCATGGCGGACGAGTGATTAGCGCCAGGGCCTCACAGTCCAGGGTGTCGACCGCCTTTTGCCCGAAGACAGCTGGGATAGGCTCCAGCACCCTATGCGACCCTTATGAGGATAAGCAGTAGAAAATGAATAAATGAAGTTAGTTAGCACAACTCATAATAATAAAGTTGTAAACGCCGTAGTTTATGAAGTTATTACAATATATCTGCTTATATCTTTATTTGGCTGTCTTAGATAATGGTGGACATGTGAATTAACAGCGGCAACGATCTGGCACCGACGCTTTAAATGAACAAAAAGATGTTATTATGTAGTAAAGAGCCGTATCATACTGTGTGAGTTGTTGTTGTTGTTGGTGCTGTTGGGATGGAGTGCTGAGTAAGCGGCGCAGGGGCGAGTGCCGGGAGACTGCAGTGCTTTTAGCAGCAACACACTGATACTCAGCAGAGGGAGGGGGCACCGAAGGGGGGGTTGGTGATAGAG